>NW_009259798.1:1170279-1170487 GCF_000687185.1 Egretta garzetta
CCTCCCCCCGGAGCCGCCTGCTTTCCCCCCTCCCCTCGCCCCGCTCATCCCCGCCCCGCCATGCCGGACCAGATCTCCGTGTCGGAATTCGTGTCCGAGACCAATGAGGATTACAAGTCACCTACCGCCTCCAACTTCACCACCCGGATGGCCCAGTGCAGGAACACGGTGGCGGCCATCGAGGAGGTGAGCCCCGGGAGGGGAGGCG
>NW_009259798.1:1170561-1171091 GCF_000687185.1 Egretta garzetta
GCCACACCAGACCCGCCTCGGCCCGCCGCCCCTCCCGCCCTCCTGGCCGGCTTGCCGTGTGGGCTTGGGCCCTGGCGGTGCGGGAGGTTGGAGTGTCCTCCCCCCCACCGTGTGTGTCTGTCTGCCTCCTGGCGCAGGTGGGATTAAATCTTCTTTCCAGTGCCTGCACACAGAAATTTAAACACCCTCCGTCCCTCCCTCAGGCGTACGCTTTGCGGTAGCCTTCCCTCAGGAACCGCTTCTCCAGGGTTGTGAGGCGATGCCTGCCCTGCCCGGCGAGGCGAGAGCGCGGCGCCGGTTCAGCCTCCCCGCGGTGCGCGGGAGCCCGAGCCCCCTCTGCTTCGCTCTCCTCTTGGAGAGCCTGGGCTGCGGGCACTTGGCTTTTGTCTCGCCAAGGGAGCTGCTTGTTTTTCTTTCTTTAAAGATAATCGCAATGTGCTGTTGAACCTGATGGTAAGAGCCCTCCCTACCACGGAGGGTGGCTGCCAGCACCGGGGTGGGGGTGGGGGGGGGGGGAGGCTTTTCCCTTT
>NW_009259798.1:1172652-1214355 GCF_000687185.1 Egretta garzetta
GCCCCTCTCTCTCAGCCTGGGGGCAGGGGAGCCCGAGCCCTCGTTTCTCTCTCGTCCTGGCGCCCGAGGAGCCCCGAGCCGGTCGGTTCTGCCCGCCCTCTCTCCTACCTGGGGGTGAACTTGAACTCTCCGTTCCCCCCTCAGCGCCTTCCTTCGCAGCGACACCTGAACCGCCTCGGCCCGCCGCCCCTCCCTCCCTCCTGGCCGGCTGCCGTGTGGGGCTTGGGCCCTGGCGGTGCGGGAGGTTGGAGTGTCCTCCCCCCCACCGTGTGTGTCTGTCTGCCTCCTGGGGCAGGGGGGGTTAAATCTCGATGCCTGCCCTGCCCGGCGAGGCGAGAGCGCGGCGCCGGTTCAGCCTCCCCGCGGTGCGCGGGAGCCCGAGCCCCCTCTGCTTCGCTCTCCTCTTGGAGAGCCTGGGCTGCGGGCACTTGGCTTTTGTCTCGCCAAGGGAGCTGCTTGTTTTTCTTTCTTTAAAGATAATCGCAATGTGCTGTTGAACCTGATGGTAAGAGCCCTCCCTACCACGGAGGGTGGCTGCCAGCACCGGGGTGGGGGTGGGGGGGGAGAGAGTCTTTTCCCTTCTGTTTCAAATCAGAGGGAAATCTGGGACAGGTCTGAACACAGTGAGAGCACATTCCACATCCCAGTCATATACGCACAGTGAAATGAGAAGCGTCTGTGTGTCTTGATTCCCCTAGTAGCTTCTCTGAAGTAACTTGTGGGAGGGGGGCAATCTTACTTGTGATGCAGATTAATTTGCTCCATCTACCTGTTACATCAGTTCTTACAGTGTGTGTTTAGTCGATTTGTTTTGCAGTAAGCATGTGTTTTGAAAAGAGCCTCTTCAGCAAAAAGCACCATGTCAGTAGTTGGTGTCCCATCTTACAAAAGAGCTGCCACTAGCAATGGATTATTAACGTGTCTTAAGTGAACAAAACCCAGGTTAGGTGTTTAAACACCCTTTTCAAGATTTTCCTGTTTTGCCAGTTTCCAAAACCACTACAGCAAGGAATTGAATTCAAAATAATCTGCACAGAAGGAATTACTGTTTTGTTCCTGAGGTAATTTTCTTCCCTGCAAGCTTGCACTTAAATGCCTGGATTTAATTATACCTTATTAACATGATAGTCTGAAGATCGACAATTTTGTATCACAGGCAACTTTTTCTTAAAGAATATTTACAATAGTGCATTTTTTTAGTTGTACAGCTGCCCCATAAATGATTAACAC
The DNA here is from genome assembly GCF_000687185.1 of Egretta garzetta. NCBI lineage: Eukaryota > Metazoa > Chordata > Aves > Pelecaniformes > Ardeidae > Egretta > Egretta garzetta. Next base: position 1,173,883 of record NW_009259798.1, read on the forward strand.
AAAACAGAAGTTAGTGTAAGCATCTGGGTCAAAAGCCGTTTTGCTAGATTTGAAGATTTTTATTACAAGTCTCACAAAAATCGAGCTTTCTCTAAGCCTCAATTTCTAAAGCTGTATGGTTGCAAGTGTCATATTTCTCAGAAAAGACATGCAAAAAAGTTTGGTGGTTTTTTTTTATTTTTATGTGTGATACAAAATTTGTATATGATGGCATGAAATTTATAACATATACCTCTTAAGGTCTTTTAAAGATTCAACTCAATAAGTTGCATCTTGAAAACCTTTTTTTTACGTTAGGAGAATGATACACATTTAACAGTTTGAATCTGGTGGATTCCCTTCTTATTTAATCTGTCTGCTTGGCATTTGTTTTTGTGTCAGATCTCTGATGCGCTGCTGTTTGATTTGTAAAGAAAATCAGTATGTTGAATCTTTGTATCTCTGCATATTTTGGATATTAGACACTGCTATCTTAGGTACAAAAATTATGGGTTTTGATAATGATGATAAAGAACGTGCCTAGTGTCTTACCGATCAAAGGGAAGTTTGCAAGGAAGGAGATGAGAGATTGCACTGGCTATAGCTGGTCTTAACAGTGTTGATCTTTCTAGCACTTTTGGCAAAATATCAGCAGCTGCTGTCTCTTTGTGCTGCTGTCCTAAAGCATGTGTTGAAATGACTACTGAATTTTTTTCTTTGTGATTTATCAAGAGCAACAAACAAATTTTCATGGTTTCAAAACTGTGAAATCTTTTTTTCAGTCTTGGACATCTTTAGTTTGGAAATACTCAGGTCCTTTAGCATGGCGTGCCTGGTTTTTCAGGTTAAATGTGATCCTTTTGATAAAAAGCTGCCTATAAATTGTGTAATAGAGAAGTCGGTGCTCAGCACCTTTTTTCTAAAAGGCTAGGCAAGAATTAGTTCATCAGCTTGTAATGAACTAAGACTAGTAAAGTCTAAAAATGTACAGGTAATAGAATCTGTTTGCATTTCCAGTGTCACAGGCACTGTGAAGCATCAGTTTCCAGGTGCAGTAGACAGCACGGTTCTGAAACCTAGGAAGTCTGGCTGTGTATGATTTAGGGAATGTGTTACTCAAAACAGTTAACAGGTAAGTTGTAACTATGCTGGCTGCTGGCTTTGTGTATGCATTGATTTTAACAAGTGACTGTAAGAACCAGTTTATTAACTGAAGACTGTTAAGTTTTCCTTTTCCAGGTTGTTGTATGCATGTATTAAATCAACAAATTAACCGGTTAATACTTGTGCTTTCAGGATGTCTCTTAACTGCTTTTCTCAGCAAATCTGGTTCTTGAATGGACCATGTAACTTCCTGCATCAAGCCAGCTGGAGTCTCCCAAGCCTTGAGCTCCCCTAGAAGCAGAGGCACAGGGGAAGGCAGGGCAAGAGCACAGGAGGTGGGGGCTAGTGTGGCTTGTTAGCCTGGGCTCAGCTCTGTGCAAACATAAATATCTGTTTCCAGATCCCAATGGGAAGTCTTTTGCATTTACCATCAACACTGTTGGCTACCAGTTTTGTAATTCTGTCCTAGTTAATAAGCAGGTATCTAATAGTGTCTTAAAAGTTTAGTTAATGAGGCCTTGCTTTCAGTGATGGAGTTAAGTGAGGAAATCAATAAGATGTTGGACAATTGTATGTGTATAATTTACTGATTATGTCTCTGCGGGCCAGGGTATTGCCTTAAATCAGTGTTTTCTGAGCTTGGATTAACTGACCTCTGTCAGTTGCAGAATATTATTGATTTTTATTATCAGTTGAAAATATTTCGAGTTCTACTGTTTTATGTGTTTGTGTACACCAAGTACAGATCCCCGATCGTGGCCTTTGGGATCACCAGAAGCATCTGCATTGCAGTTTGGGAACTGGTGCCTGTTCAAACACTTGGAGAAAGAGAATCTGATCCCTTGCTCTTGGTAGTGGAAAAGGGATTAGGAAAGGCGTGCTTGTGGAACAGAACGTGATTTCAAAGGCAAAGGAATTGTGTAATTTCTGCATTGTTCTCAGATTAGGATGTTGCTTAGCAAAATGTTGGGAATCTTTAGCTGCTGCTAAAAAAAAATTACAAGTGAGCAGTATATGTCACAGGCCCTTACAGGTTACTGTTTAATCTTTGCATATATGATAGTGACTAAGGTTACAAGTTTTAATTGATAGAGCACCGTCACATGACTGGGGGAGGGGTTGCTTGAAATCGGTAATCTGGTCTGACAGATGCAGTCTTTTTAGTTGACCGTTTCTATTAAAGGTCCCGGGATCTAAAAACGTGTGGTGACTGTTCTTAAGCTCTGAACGCTTAAAAATCTGATTTTAGTACTGCTATTACTTAGAACATAACCTTCTCTTTTTTATATGCTATAACTTAAATAAAATAGTCCCTAAATTGTAATGGAGCCTGCAAAGTGGTCCTAATAGCTGTGATCATTAAAGATTTTTAGAAATTATTTAATAGAGTGATTTAATGGCTAGAATTGAAGTGTACCACTCTTTTTTTGAAGCATGGGTTAAGTTTTACATTAAAGACTGGAACTTAAGCCCATAAAAATCCTACCCATTCATTCCTATTCTACTGTTTATTGTGGTCCTGTGATTGAGGACCGAGAAAGAAGGGCAGGGGGCTGTTGTGCAGGCTACTGTGTAAACAGAGAGTAGCAGGACAGTTCATGTGCTGAATACGTTTCCATCTAAGTGAGGACTTGAGGTGCACCTAATTAAACTTCACTGCATGCACAGATTTCCCTATAAAGAGAGGAGAATGGAAAAACTGAGGGAAGTTTAGTAGGTTACTGGAACACCCTCCCTGGCATAGGAGCACTTGCTACTGGGATGAATGTCTTGTAAGAAGTAGGCAGGATGAACACGTTGTGGAAAGATGTAAACCAAAAGAAACAGTATAGTGGTACCAAACATGGTCTTAGTGCTAAGGATAGAAGTAGATTTTAATTGTTAGGGGTCGATTTAAAAGTCACTCTCCAGGGATGTCTGTAAAATCCGTGAAATTAATGTTAAAGCCGTAACTCGTAATTTCAGGTCTCTACTTGCCTGTGTTCTATAGGTCCTATTCCATGATTTTGCACCTCAATGATTCTGTTATTCTACAGTTTAAAAGATTTTTTTGGTAATTTCGGCTCCTAGGAATGCAGCATGTCATTTCAGTATCAAATCCTTTTCTTCCTCACTGTCGCTTATAATGCAAGTCTTTGTGTCAGAAATGGTAACAACTTTTTGCCACCTAAGGCAATACCACAGTTTTCAGCTGGCTTGGAGAGGCGTAAGGGATCAATGTGTATTGAATTTCATTCCCTCTTGTATGTTAAAATTCTGTAATTCTCTGCTCCATTTTGGTTCTGCAAAGCTAACGAGGGCAAGAGGTAATAACAGCTTGGTAGGGAGGGTGGGTGAATGTAGGACTGGATACGTGCATACACATGTGTGTTTTTAAAATGTATACTTTCCCCATCATGTATTTTTTGCTTGTTAGGTCTTTAGGACTGGGATTCTGTCTTCCTATACTACATGATTGTGACTTGCTTTCGAAAGCTATGTGAAGAAGGTGTTTTCATATACTTTGAGAAGCAGTAGGAAATGTGTATTGTGGTGCACTTTGGGAAATTTACCAATATTATTTGTATATTTCCTTTTAATAAAATATATCTTTGTGCCCATTATAACATGTTCTTTGGTAGAACATATTTGCACAGTTTTCTTACCTCATTACTAAATACAGTTCCATAAATACACGTTGTTTAAAACTTTTTTTGTGTTCTACTTCTGCTTCCTTTCTGGAACCGTGATTCTCTGTCATCAGCATCCAAAAAGGTTTCTGGAAAAGTCATTATGACACAAATGGTATGATGATTTCAAAAGTTGCGTGGGAAATTTTTTTTTTTTTTTGAGAGGAATATAGAGGATGGAAGTTGCGGAAATACAGGAGCTAAACCACAGGTCTTCAGCTGGAGCTTTGTGCCCATTTTAAATTGCAGAATTTAAACCTTTAAAGTACAGACAATGTACAATCTGTTAAAACAATTTCAAGCCATGTAAGTAGATTGCTGTGCACCTTACCTTGGTGCATCTGTGGATGCATCTGCTTCCTATTACCAAATGCCCCCATTCCCCATGGGAGGATTGATGGAAAATACGTACATTTCTGAATTATTTTACTAACTGTGGCTTTTGTCTTTTGATTTTTCCCTAGTGCCGCTGCATTTCTCAGGACCATCTTATCTGGATTTAGTGTACTTCATGCTGATGCTAAAAGAGAGTAGACATGGAAAGTGGCTAATTCTGCTTAGGGTTAACCCACCTTCGCTTCCTCTTCTCCTCTGTGTACCATAATAGACAGTAATGGTAGGTAAAGGTGAGGCCTTTGTTCTGAAAGGCTTTGCAAAGTCACAGGACAAAAGCCTCATCCCTGCTCCAAAGATCTTAACAGTCCACATGTCAAGTGGACCTGGTTGATGAATACAGATGGAGGAATCAGGAGAACTTGGTGCACCTGGCTAGTGTACTGTGTTTGTAGCTGAACCACTGTGAAGTGTTTTCTTTTTGTTCATATACATTAGAGTAATGGCTCTTAAATATTTTAGTCCAACTCTTAAATCTTTTATTTTTTTTATAATCTGCACCTTCCATATGTGTCTATATATATTACATACAACCATTCCCTATTTAAACTCCTGCACCCCAGCTTCTGAGCCTCACTCTAACAACCCACACAATACGGTCTGTCTGCCCAATTTCCCCAGCAACAACCTTTGCACCTGAAGCTCTGGAAGAGTTGGGCCTAGCCCTATTTGGGTTAGCTCTTCCCTCTGGTGTCTCAGGTGTCAAGCTTCTCTATGCTTTCTTGATGTTTATGGTCTCCGTAGCTCTCTTAGTTTCTTGAAACTCTTTTGCTACAGAGGTTTTGGTGCTCTGCCCGACCTCCACGGAGCTCACTAGCCTTGCCCCCGCTGGAGTGGCCTTGCCCCAGCCCTGTCCATGGTCCTAGAGCCATGGCTGGGACTCAGATAGGCCTCATTCTAAGCTGGGGTGTCCCTCATGGGTGGGCTAGCAGAGAGAGCCTTCACTTGCCCTCAGTCCTCACTGGCTCTAAGTACATGTTATATTCTTTATGAAGGTGCTAGAGAGGGAAGAAGAGATGTTCTCTGGGTGAAATTTTTCAGCAGCTTCTCCAGCTGTGGGGTTATCTTCCATCCTCGCTCCCCTTCCCATTCTATGTTTAGTGATCTGCATAGCTCAGAAGAGTTTGTGGATGTTATAAAACTAAGTGTTGGTAAGATAAGTACCAACCAAGCATTGGTAGGAAAACATGATGGTGTGTTTCAAAAAAAAAAACAAATGGGTGTTCGTGGCTGGAGCTAATCTGATTGGAGGGAGGGGGAGTGATGAGTGAGCAAGAGATGATCGGCATTGCCTGCTTATAAGTAGAATCAAAGACCACAGTCTTACATTTGATGCAAAGGAGAGTGCTGTTACAAGTATGGAGAGGGATTCGTTGCATAGAAGACAAACTGAAAGGTTTAGTATCATGAGTGGATGTGCCTGGGGAAGACTGTCAAGGCCAGAATGTTGAAATAATCGAAATTAAATTATGAGATCATGGATAAAAACCTTAGCTTAGAGTGGAAGGTTGTATTTTAGAGATACTATGCAGAAGGGATCTGCACTGTTGATGATAGACAGGTTTCAGTTTAAGAGAACCTGTTGGTTATGGTCTGGTAAAGCGGTCTGTCTGCTGACACTGCAAGCATGGAGGAAGAGTGCAAGAGGAATAAAAAATAACTGTATTTCAGCCACAGTACGGTCAGGCATCTGTGAGGACAAGCCAAGATGCTGACTTTTACAGAAGGAAACAGGTAGAAGCAGGAGAAGCTAATGTGAGTATTGCTGATTTAAAGGCAGGAATCAAGTGGATGCTGTGGATTAGACTGGAAACAAGTGAAGAGTTTGAATGGTTGGGGTTCAATTCATCATGTACTAAAAGCAAAACAAAGAAATCAAAAGCAAAACCAAGGCAAAACAAGCGGAAAAATTATATTTAGGGAAAAAGTTATTCAACTGCAAGCTGATGAGGTCAGCAGAACTGAAGAGTTTGTGTACCAAAGCATGAAGAATGTTCATGAAGTCTCCCAAGAAAGGGGAAAATTATGGGAAAAATTACAGACTTGAAACGCCTCAAGAAGAATGTCACAAATGAGCAGAGCCTACCAGAAATGGGAAGAAAAAGCCAGGTATTCAGTGGGAAGTTTTGCATTAAAGAGTATGTGTAAAGGTAAAAGACAATTAGCAAAAGTCAAGTTTCTTTAGGAATGACAGCAGGCAGTAAAGAAAACAAACCCACTCTTTAAGTACATAGTTTTGTGAGGAGAAAAAGAAAGGATAATACGCCATCAGAATGTAGTAGCATTAAAGATAATGTAGGTGTTGCCAAATCTAAATGAATGCTCTGCTGCAGCTTTTGAGCTCAAAGTGTGAGAGAAGGTAGAATGGATAGCAGGGATAGAGGTAGATGCAAGTGAGCAAAGCAATAAACAAAACTGTGAGCTTAAAGCACGCTGTTTGTTGGGGCTGGTTAATTTATTTTCCAGGATTCTGAAAGAACTAGGATGGTAACTAGCAAATACACTTAACAAATCCTCTGAAGACTAGGATGATAATCTGATTTAAGCACAGAGGGTTAAAAAAGCAGGGCTGAAGAGAAGTATTTACAGCTAGTAAAAATGATTGCAATGGATGCAGACATGCAAACCACGACTGTTAAATTGAGGAGGAGAGAGATTCTTGCTCAAAGATTGCAGGTATTCCTGGATGAGTGGCAGCCTAGAAAAGTAACCAGTTCCCCTTCCTGCTTCCAGAAATGCTTGAAAAATGCTGTAAACAAGTATTTACAGCAACTGCTACTGCAATGCAAGAAGACAGTGCTTTCACATTTGCTTTCATTTTTTTACGTTGTAGCATAGTCAGATGTGCAAGAACTTCGCATCAGGAGAAATTGTGTGGCTCCTTGTTCACTCTTGCTCGGTGCTGGCAATTACTGAGAATCAGACTTGTAAAGCTGTAGAGGGTGATTGCAGGCAGGTTTCGTGTAAAGTTAAAATCTCTGCTTTGGTCTGTTTTAACTGAGACAGATCCACCCCACCCTTAAACCCATCTGGAAAATGTAGATCAAGTTATGGGACAAACAGAAGTTTGGTGTTCGTAACTATTGATTTTATTGCAAGCTGATGATAGCATTGTTTATCTTTTTTTCCCTAGCCTTTTCCCCATGCAGTCTCACATTTGTTAGCACCAAGCTCAAGCTCTTCTGTGTGCAAAATGCTTGCTGTATATAATTTCTCTCGGTGAGGACAGAGGCATAAACTGGAAGAATTTTGGTATTAGATGTGAGATTTTCTGTGACGAGGATGACCTCAGCTTCTTTTATTTGGACTAAATCCAGTGGAGGAGTAAATTTGGCTAGGAAGCAATAAGAAATAGGAACACAAGAAAACGTAAGACTCAGAAAGTTAGTGCCTAAGAGGTAATAAGAGGATCAGCCAAAAGTGAAGGGCAAGAAAATGGAATCTGAATGAAAGACAAACGGGGGGTTGAGAGAGTCATCCAGAGGCAGGAGAGTGGAGGGTCAGGAATTGGCATACAGTCAGAATCATTAAGGAGGGGTTAAGGAAATGCATCAACAGTCTAAGGAGGTTTGGAGGAATCAGAATTGCCAGTAACTGCAAAGGAAGGGGGAGTGCGGCAGTGTTTATGCAGAAAGTAGGATGAAAACACCAGGCAGAGGATGTGGAGGGAGGGCTTCTGTGGAAACAATCAGTATAGCAAGGAGGCAGGCAGAGATATAGGGAAGGGATAGTGATAGAGGAAAGTGGATAAGGTTGATGCCATAGCTGCATCCTATCCTATAGTTTAAGAGAGTGGAAGAAGAGTTCTGCATGTTATATATCCAGAAAATGGGACATAGTACTAAGTATTATGCAGGCTTTATTATTGTTGTATATATCCTGATTTTATTTGGAAAGAGAAGGTAATTTACCCTATGGGGGAGAAGTTACTGATGGAGGAACTGAGATACAGCACTGTAGCTGAATAGCTTTTTTTCTTCTGAGCAATGCTGCTTTACAAGAAATAAGCTCGGGTAGTGTGATTCAGTACTTTTCATCTAGAGTAGTAGGCTTTGTTTTCAGTTGAGTAGGTGTTGGGCAGAATTTGAAAAACTTGCTTCTTTGTGTACGTGAACTCTGTTTCACAAAAATATTTACTATGGAAGTGACATATTGTGCAGTGAAGTGTATTTCTTTGGAGTATATTCTTTAAGAGGTGGCTGTAAATGTTAACGTGAAAGAACTTACAGTATAAATTCTAGCATCTGACTTGTTAAACCAAGAAGAAATAGAGGGAAGGCTGAAACTCTGCTCTTCGTTGTCTTGGAGCAGTATGGTGTATAGAACCATCTGCTGTTAGTGGACCCCTCCGCTATCCCTGATTAAAGATCAGATTATCAATGTAGTTCTGGTCTGAAATCTATAATTCTGTCTAGGCATTATGCTAAGTATGCATGTAGATACATCAAAACAGCTGAAGTGATTAGAGCTGAACAAATTACTTTTACATTCCCGAAAGCTTTGTTCTACATTTAGAAGGCAGATCGGAAGGGAAAACAGTAGTGAAACGATGTGAACATTTATACAGATTATTTTCTCATGTTTTATGGTTTCTGTTCTTTGTTAGTGAAAGATTTCTTTCCAAGGATATGCAATTTCAAGGAAACTAAGACTGTATTCTAGGGAGGTCAACTTAGAAACAAATGCATTTACTAATCATTTTAAGCCCCTTCAATCAAACAGGATTACTGTTTGGCTATAGCAATAGGAGTGGAAATTTCCTTAGCACATGCAAACACACAGCCCTTGCTCTGTTGTCTCATGCAAAACATGCAGTATAGTCTTGCAAAGCACATGTTTTTAATCATTTGTTTGTTTTCCAGAACTGTAGGTGTATTTTACACAACAGCAGAAAAAATACCAGCAGAGTCCTCCTACACTTTGAGCTCCATGTAGACTAGATGCTCGCTGCACAGAAGAGAGTAGCACTGAAGAAGCAATGAAGTAGTAAATCTTTTGTAAGCTGCTTTTTGTTTGGTTTCATTCATTATTTCGCTTAGTTCATTCTCTTCTGTGGCTTAACTGCTCTGCTTGTGGATTTCAAGCTTTTTGTGTAAGTATTTTCAGTCAGTCTTCTCTGTGCTAGGGATGAAGTGGCAGTTTTTGCCACTGCCTTCTCTTTTGCCCAAGCCACATAGATGTGGTCATGGTTCAAGGACACAGGGTGTTTGGTTATGTATAGATTCAGGCATTTGTCTCTTCAGTTTCAGCCAGTTGATTCAGTAGCTGTTTCCTGTTTCTTTTAAGAACAGAACAGAAGTGCTGATAGGTCTGCTTCTCTGTTCTAAACTGCTTCAATTTTAAATACAGATGTTGCTGAGTGTTTTGTGGCAGCTGTGTATGAATTTATCTTCCTAATGCTCAGTGGTATAGGGAAGTACTGTTTACCCCATTTTATAAGCAACTTCTATGTCCATGAACTCCCTAATTATTTTGGCAAAGGTCACCTTGGGGAAAGCTTTTATTTTTACATCAAATATGATGTGTTTTATATCTACTGTTTGGTAGGCTAATAAAGGTATGACTTAAGATTCATTTACGCTTCTAGGAAGCTGTCCTTAGTGTCAGGAGTGCCTGAACTGTTAATTTTAGTTATACTTAAAGCTGTTGAAATTCTAGCAGAATTACGATCATTGTTTTCAAGACTGTAATAGTGTCTTGAGTTTCCTCTAGTTGGACGCCTAAAATGAATGACGATGTATGACAGTTTGGATGCATTCTTTCATTTAAAAACAAATTGCCAAATGGGAATTGATAGAATATTATATTTGTGCATTTATACAACAAGAACTCAAGCTCTTTGCTGATAGCTACAGCATGCCAAAGCTTCAATAAAATGAAATTAGTGCAATTTCTTTTTTCCATTTAACCAAAAGAGGAAGATACTGATGTTATCAAATATTTGATTGCTGTAAGCTGGCTAATCTTTTATTTGCATTAGCTGCTGTTAATTATGCTATCATGCAGTTATGTTTTTTCTCTATTAAAAAGTATTAACACTGAGAGACCATGCAGCGATTTTCCAAGATGATATACTGAATTATAGAGAGGTTGGAGTGAAAATCACAGGCTGAAGTCTGGAAGCCAATATAAAATAGAAATAATTTTACAGTGTTTCAAGAGAAATTTACTTTTATCATTTGACACTGGGCTTTCATGTGAGAACTGGTGAATGAAACTGAAAGGTTAACTGTACAAAATGTATTAAATTGTAAAAGGAAGCAACTCTCCACTGAAGAAAATTAAGATGTAGTAATTAATATGCCAGCAGTATTATAGGTAGATGCCTTTCATAAATTTCTACCCTAATGATAAGAGAGGTGATGTCTGATGTATTGCTTCACCTCTGCTTATCTTAATTTTGACAGATGGTGCAGTGTTTCCATAGGAATACTTGGTACATTTGAGGTGGTTTGTCTTTGTCTCTTCTGGAGTCCCCTCGAGTTACGTGCCATTCTTTGTTGTGGGAGTATGGTGTCCTAAAAGTTCCAGGTGTATCATAAAATAGACGAAGTTTGTGTGCCTTTTATTCCCTTTCAGAATGGCCACCTCATATGTCTGCCAAAGGTGTCTGTAATACAGATTTTATTATTTATTTCTGTTAAGAAGTTCGCAGAGGCCTGTTAAGACTGAGATTTGATTGTGCTATGTTGCCATAGACTCTTTTCTTTTATTGGTTAATTTCTGGTCCCTAGAATTACTGCATAAATAAAAAAGAGAAACGAAGAAAAAGTCAGAGGAGTCCTGGATGGGGAGGGATAGGTCATTTTATGGCATCCTGTTGATCTGTGCACACACCACAAAGGTTTTCATTTTTAGGGTAGAGTAAGTGCATCATATATAGGGAAAACTTACTATTTAGTTTTTAGTCATTTTATAGAGATTGCAACTGGGATGTCTGCCTGGTACAAGTAGAGGGTTTGAAGACTAGTAAAACCAAATGAGACCATTGATATGGGAACTTTTGAGTATCTGGAAAGTGTTTCATTTGTTGATTACTCCCATAAATAACTGAAAATTCTCTATTCAAAAAGCTTGTCATATGCGGAATAAAAGGGCATTATGTTCTGCAAAGATTAATTCTTGTTGGCTCTGATGATGTATAAAAGGATTTAATATGAGGGAAAAGAGTACTGAATTGAGAAACCTGCAAAAGGAAAATCCCATCAGCCTGGCTTATCGTAAATGCTGTTGAACGATACAGAGTGAGGATCAGCCTTTTCCAACAGCTGGGCTCCGAACCATGAAGGGCTTTGATGGATGCTGACAGCAGGCAGAAATGCAAAAACATGAAGCTAGAGAAAAGTCTCTTGCAGGCTGAGGACCAGAGAATTTTGACAAGGGTAGAGGGGTGGTAAAGTTTACTTGGCTGTTTAAGACAGTCATCACTGGAACTTTATCTGGTTATCTATGTTACTTCGCTTTACATAGTGATATAGCCTAGGATGTTGAAGCATGTAATACTAAATACATGAATATGGATATCAGGAATTGGTTAGTGTAACTGGAAAATTAAACAATTAAATAATAAATAAGGGAGTTTTATTTACACACCCTTTGTTTAAAAATGAGTCATGAAAAAGTAAGTGCATCAAGTCTATTACGTTGCTTAGGAGATCTGTATTTAAAGTCTAGTCATCTTGTCTTTGAAAGCAGATAGCTGCAATATTGGTAGTGAAATTATGAAAAGAGAAGGAAAATGTATTTCTCAGTATAAACACTGGTTAATGCGGGAGGTGGATGTGTTCTGGAGTAATAGCTGGCATAAGCAGCCTCCATTCTTTTCTCTTAGGCAAGAGGTGTTATACAAAAATGCCCTGCGGTTAAGTATCTGTTGCACTTCCAACTTTATGTAGCGAGGGAAGCATGTGGAAATGCATGATTAATACACAGATACAGCACCTTTTTTGTTCAATGTGCAACAGTATCATGTAGTGACTTGTATTAATGATGTAACGTTTTGTAGGCTCTGAACTTCTGATTCAGGATTTCTCTTTAATGATAGAAGTGGTTTGTTAAAGAATTCTACTTTATTGGCATCACTTCTTTGTTTTAATAAAAAATAAAGGCATTGTACAATGTCATCATCCTCAAGCACGTTTTTATATACAACATATGGCACTGTCAAATTTTCCCATCCTTTACCTTTGCAACAGAATTACCTTTTACTTGCAAGAATGATTTCCCAAAGCAGTGGTATTACTTCTTTCCACCATGTGTACCTTTAGCTGTATGCATGATAGTTTAGAGCCGAAATGTTTACTACGTTTTTCTGCCAGTTAGACCAGTGCTTGTTCAAACAGATTGCCTTGGCATTGGGCCCACAAGAACCACAAACCCAGATGCTGGAGAAACAATGCTTTTGTGGAAAGGGACTTTGCAGAGACAATTCTGCCATAAACCCCGTCCTTTTTATTGCTGTCTGTCTCTCTACCTTCACAGTCTCTTTAAGTAGACAGGTCTCATGCCTAAGAGCTTATTTATACAAATTAACTGTCATAGCTACTGTAGGTTATAATGTTCTGGAGCATTTCTTCACAGGCACACTCCTAATAAAGTAATTACCCAAAATTAAAGTTTTAAAAATTAATACTCTTCTAGAATACATTCAGAGGCTAGAATGCCTTGCTGCAGAGTATGTCTGTGAGGGGTTTTTTCCACCTTTCAGGGACGGACTGATACGGTGAGCCAGGTGATGGGTGGAAGGAAACTGGAGAGGATTTAGAAAAGAAACTAATACGTGGAGGGAGGAAATGACATAACAGTAGGAGAATGGAAAGAGGATTTTGGAGGAGGTTAACATAATTTAGGAAGTTTTTTACCACCCTCTGTAACAGAAAAGTGGATTGAGGCTGGCAGTGTAGACTATTTCTAATAGAAAAATAACAAACTGAGATAGAATGTCTGTGGATATCTTCTGATCTTTTCAGTCAGAGAGGATTAATTACAGCAAGTATCAGATTGCCTGTAAAGATACACCAGAAAAGCCAAGCAATTGTGCTTGCTGGGTACGAGTACTCAAAACTTGCTATTGTTACTTTTTAAACAAGATCTGTCCAATAAGGCACAAGAGCTGATCCTTGCTCTGCTGTCTCTGTAGTTATTATTTGATCACTTGTCTTCTCCTTACTAACTGACCAAGTTTCTTCCTGTGTTCTTTTGGTTTTGGGAAGGACGTTCTTATTTGTATTCAGCATCTGCAGCAGCCTGTGGCGTTATTACTTATCCTGAAATACTGGAATGGCTGAAGTACAGAAGGATTTATGGCTATTGAGTAGCCCAACATTTTAATGCAAATTTCTAAAATTAAGAGTGAGTTTAGATTTTGGTTTAAAGGTGGTATTGTTAAGATAATTGCTTATATTGGATCTAAAGTCAGTATGTTAATACTTTATTTGTATCTTTGTCAGTTAGATGTGCAGTATGGGGGAGAACACATAGGTTGCTGTGTCCAGAATTATTTTTCAAATGACTTGATGATTTATTTCCCCAAATTTTGTAACTGCTTTAGCAGTACTTGCAAGCATTTTTGTTGTTGTTCCAATGGACTCTTATTTATTAAAAAAAAAAAAGAGAAAAAATTAGTTACTTTGAGACTTTTCACAAATTCACATCCAGTTCTGTGAATACTTTCAGCAAAAACCTCATCCAAATAACCAAAAATGTGAAATAGTTAATTTTAGCCTTTCCAAAATGAAGCTGCTGTGGGTAAGAAGAAAGGAATGTATTAGAGACTTTCGACTGTTTTAAATAAAAAATAAAGCAAAGATGATGGCCCTCTCCTTCCCCTTCCTCCCTCCCTGCTTCCCACAGTAGGCTGTTGTGCACTCATGAAGGCACTCGCACTGAGCTGTGAGAAGTCGAGTTTAGTTTTCTTCTTTCCCTTGTCTGGAGTTAGAAAACTTAAGCTTCTTGTTTCCCCTGAGAATAGCCTGTTGGGCTATGTAGTGTTACGATTCAGAGTCTCTCAGTCTTTTCTTTTTGAACTGATTGCTGGAAACTGGGAAATTATCCTGGGGAAGGATGTGTACGTGCTTTGCTTTGCTTGCTGCCCTAAACAACTGGCTGTTGGCCACTACCAGTAGAGGATATCAGCTTAAATGGAGTGTTAATCTGACCCAGTATGGCTATTTTTCTGTTCCTCTACAGATAAATAATTAGTTTCTGGGCCACAAAGAAATAAGGCACTGGTGTAAGGATACTTGCATAAGATAAAGACCCAGACTTCTGCTGTGAGTTTGGCACAAAAGATGTTTAATGAGCATCTAACCACTAGAGCCTGAGGACTCTCCATTTATACTGCTACTGCCCCATTTTTCCCCATACCCTTTGGTTCTGTAAAAGGTGCCAAAATCATCTTCAGGATGTTCAGTTACTCAGATCTGCCTTCCTGCTTTTTTTCCTTCCCCAATTAATTATGATAAAAATAGAACAGTTTGTTTCCCCCCCACTCCACTGGAAAGAGCAGGTAATACATTAATTTTTCGTGCCAGCCTGAAATGTATTAAATATATTTATTAATTTGACCCAATATCCCTTCTAGAAGAAACCAACCTGTATATTGCACAGATCTATTTAGGCAATATAGATTTTGGGCCTGATGCTAGTTTTGAGGGGGGGGGGGGATTGTTGTTGTGTTTGGGGTTTTTTTTGCAAACCAGCAATGAAAATGTTTGAACACTGTATTTCCCAGTGGGCTTAAATCTTTCTAGGCAATGTGAAATGGACGTGAACAGCTTTATTATTATTATTGTTCTAAAGTGTCAGGGCAGATTGTGGCATATGAAGTAGGATGTAGAATAACATTTCAGGAAGTTTCAGTAACCTCGGACTGATCTCTTCCTGGTAAGATGGGTTTGGTTCTAATTAGTTGGCACATTTTATTGTTCAGAGTAGAAAGCTCTGAAGCAGTAAAAATGGAAATTGGCCTTTGGCAAGTGAAACTGGAGCTTGTTCCTACATGAGAAAAAAGCTTTGTTACTGATCACTGGTAGTTGAGTCCTGTCTCGTGCTCATTTTAAAAGCTGTATTTTTCTTCTATATATTTTGGTATGCTTGTCCCCCTTCCTAGTATACTTACTACAGACATGTTGCTCAATTCCCATCAGGCATATAGAACTTTAAAATATGTTTTGTAATGATATGAATTGCTTTTTCTATGCTCTATATGGGCCTCAGAAATGCATTTACTTTGTTAATGTAACTTTGAAATTTTCAGCCTGTGGCACCCCAACTACCTAACACTTGTGTTACTGAATACCTTGTGAAAAATACATTATCAGTGTGTCTAAAGCATATTTGTGATGGGTGCCAAAATGTTAGCCTTAACTTGCTAGGAAAACAACAACGTGAATTACAATTTAAAAAAAATTTGCATATTGCAGGTAATTTTAGGGTTGGGTTTTCTGTGGTGTATGTGATCATGTGTGGTAACTGCACAGAGAGATAAACTAATTGAAGATACAGGAAGAAAAATGAAAAATTAGAGATTTTTCAAGCATAGCAAATAGACATCTTTTGTAATCATTTTCACTGTGTAGCCTTAGGTTGTGAGGTAAAAATTTTCAAACAAAATCATGTTTCTATGCCATTTTAAGAGAGATTAGCTATGCATTTTGAAGAATACTGGTATGAGCACCAGGTTTGATAATCAATTTCCTAACATTCTTGTGTTTTTATCGAATTTTGCCATTTATCTAGAAGCCTTGAAATTCATGTCAAGAGAACAAGATCAATACCAGGCTGATCATAGCATACTTATTTTAGACTTGTCAAACAAGTGATCTCTATGATCTCTAGATACGCTACAGCAACACCACAAGGATTCTGATGTAAAAAGTAACCTGACTTAAAAATGGTTTCACAAGATTAACATTAGAAGTCACATAAAAGTAACTGAACAGAAGACGTAAATACTGTGTTTGGAAAAATATTGCACTGACAAGGGCATGCTCAAGAAGGTCACTTTAGCATTTATGTTTCAGTTCACGCTGCATAACACCACGTCTACAATAATGTAGCTCCTTTCCTAATGTACTGCATAGAATTAGTTTGTTTTTTTTCCTAGATCAAAGCTATATTTACTGGTTTTAACAGGAGGGAAGTCTGAGTGCTCATCAGTAGAAACTGAGTGGGACTATGCAAATTATTTATGTGGCCTCTTTGGCTGCATTGTGCTGAAATAAACAGACGCCAAAGTAAACAGTCTTGCGATAGAGTTTTTTGAGTCAAAACTAGAAGCATTACATGAGAGGACAAAATGATCCCACCATATGAATTACATGGTCACTTTTCCTCTGGTTCAGAAGTTTACTGGGCATTTTAAGTGAGTAAAAAGAAATGCTAGAGTATGCAACATCAGAAGCCATTTTAAATTTCACTGGTTCTGACACTGTACTGAAAGTGCACAAAGCAGTTGAATTAGGGGAGGGCTGCATTTTGGCATGTATGAGTGCATCGGTGTCGTGTGTGTGTATTGATGAAACCAATACAGGATTAGAAAATCAAAGTATAATAAAGCTACAGCTGTATTTGAACTGATTTGTAAGTGCTACAATTTGGACAAAGAAAAGGATGAGAAAATATGAAGAACAGTACTAAAGACAAAGAGCTGACATTTTCAAGTTTTATGCTGAAGTGACTCCTTTGAAACATTGGTTGTGAATAAGCACTGATGTCTTTCAATGAAACAAAGGCAAAGTCCCACTCCCCATTTTTTTTGTCTATAAGCAAGACTAAAGTACAGTATCAAACATGCAGAGTTTTTCAGTATTTTGTCCATTAGTCTGTAGGCACACATAGCCACTCTGAAATGCAGCATTATCAAAAGGTTTCGCAAAGAATGGAGGACTAGAAGAAACCTCCTACAAGAGTAGGTCTAGTTTCTTATCACAATAGGAAACGACACAATCATCTTTCATAAATTTATTCAGGTCCCTCTTATCTGTTACCCTTTATCTCCTGTTTGGAAAGCTTTCCAGAATTGGATTTGTTTTTCCCAATTCCTAGTTGGAGTTTGTTTGGGTACTGCTTTTACTCAGCTGTTCTTACGCTAACATTATTTTTTAGCTTAAATATATCTTGGTGTTTATCCCTTTTTCCTCTTTGTTATGATGAGTAAGGAATTTAGGTGGGACCCTTTCCATTGAGGAGAGAGGAGATTCCCTACAGCCTGCTTGTTGGGATAACTGAACAAGCACAAGGTGTGGGCAACCAGTGCCATGTTAGCGAAACAGAATCATACTGATCACTAGTTGCCTAGATAATAGCCCAAATACCCTCGGGTGACTGGGGATCATTTCAGGAAGGCAGCCCATTCTTCCTACATTTTTGTGCTTTTTAATTTTTTAAAAATTATTTATTTAAGCATTTTGTGGGTTTTATTTATTTATATTTTTGTAATGGGCACATTCCAATTCCCTCTAGTTATCTGCTTGAGCTAGTGAATTATAAGTTTGCTGCAGCTTATTCCCTGTAATCTAATTACAAACCCAGAGCAGTTCAGGAAATGCTTTTTATTCCATTCCATAGTTCACATACTGGTGGATGAAAGCAACACCTACATTGCCTCCCATTTTGCGTGTGTAATTTTTCCATAAGTGTTTATCAGAATCAAAAATCCAGTGGTTCAGAGAGACATGTAAGCTGTCAAGACCAACATTTTGGACCTACACCTTTTTTACATTTCAAAGAGTATGTAGTATTCAGTGACTTTTTAAAATTTGTTTCCTTCCTTGTCTTTGGTGGAAGGAGATCTCCTGTATCTTTTATTTTTCATGGCTATATCACTTTGGCACCCTGTGGTGATTCTGCAATCATCTGGTAAGCCAGACCCCATTATTCTCCTTAGTTTTTTCTGAGTGATCTCCCAGTTCATATATATATTTTCCCTTGGATACACAACTTTGCAGTCTTCAATGTGGAATTTCTTCCCATTCTCATTATTCACATCAATGAATTGAATCAACAATAAAACACTCAAATTTTTAAAGAATGAAACATAGTTTATTTTTGTGACTGTTAATTTTGCTAATTACAATATTATTTTAGGTTTTCTATGCAAATACAATTGCATGGAGTACTGACTGTCTCAAATTACTTCAATTTCTCATATTTTTTTGGTTTGGTTGTTTGTTTTTTTTTTTGAGGGAAGAAATAACAAGTTGAGCCCATGTTGCCTTGATACAAAGGCAGGATACTTTGCTACTGGGATAATTTTTCTCTGTTTTTCATGGCTGTGGAGTGGATCATCTACCTCAACAGAAGCTGAGCCGAGTCCTCAGCTAGCAAAGTCAGTGTTCGTCAAGGCGGTATTTAGCCTGCTTCAGTCATATTGGTTCCCTGGATGTTTCAGCATCATTCTACAGGCACAGTGTGTCCACTGTCGCCATAAAAATGTAGTAGCAGTGTCCAGACAAACTGAGCTTACAAAGCCTGTTCTATTGTGGTGAATGAATATGTGAAGAAATGTTGAGACTAATGTAATGCTATGAGTTAAAAAAAATATAGCTGGTAGAGATAACAGTGTAGTAAAAGTGCTTACCACACTCATGCAGTTACTGAATTCTTGTTCAGAAATGTCTGTGGAGGATTCTTCAGCAGGCGCACCTGGGCATGTTAATCCTCCTACTCATTCCTGTTTTTCCCATTGTCTTTTCCTTTGGGTTGTGTTGTATCAAGAGGCTTGCCTGATAGCCAGAGTTGGAAAGTTGACCCAACTGAAAAAACTCCTCCTCCACCCCCCCGCCCTTGCATCATTTTAAACATGGATCGCTTCTCTCCTGTGACTTACAACACGTCCACGCAAGCACTTGCACTGGCACAACTGAAAAGGCAGGCAGGGGAAGAAGGGACGACCCAAGGAAGCCTGACCTGGCAGGCCTGTACATTTTTACTGCATTTAGGGCTTTAGGTTTTGCTTGTTCTCTTGCCCTCAGTACCGCCTGTGGGTTTGTTTGGTTTTTTTTTTTTCTATCATCCTTGTTTTGAATTTTTATGTGGACCTGCTGGCTGAGATAGCTCGGTGCTTGAATTGTCGTCACTGGTGTGTTAGGGGCATTAGCTATGGTTTCTGTAGGACCCTGGCTGTGCTGTGCCTTACGGGTTTGCTCTTCTGCCTAACCCCAGTGAAAGCAGGAGTTGGTTGAGAGAAGTTGCAAACTGAAATGATGACTTCGGTCGAGGAAGAGGACTTGTTTTTCCCTTACTGAGAGTCTGTGCTTTCTGACTGAGGCAGTCATGGGCCAGAAGATTTTATGAATCCATAGGTCTATCTGGATTCCTGACCACAGTAGTACAAGTGGTTCGTAATTCATCCCATGCACTTAGCCTTCTAACACTTCTCTTTTTTAAGAAGTACCATCTTCTTTTTTTCCTTCTCCCCCTCCCCCAAATTAAGGTGCAGAGATTAAATAATTTACCAACTGCACACACAAGTCTGAGATTTAGCTGAGAACTGAATCTATAACTTCTAAGTCTCTGGCCACCAACCTTCTCTTTGGACTGTTATTTGTAATGCTTGTAGTTGGAGACATTCCTTTCACTTTGTCTTCAAGAGGCTAATTGCCCTTTGATGCAGTCGTGGATGAAATTACCATTCCTCTGTAGTCACCTGGTTGGATGGTGCTTTTCTGAGGTTATTTTTTGAAATCACTGAATACACAATGAGGGCGTTTACTTAGTGTACTCTCATCCAGACAGGTGACTAATCTAACCTTTGAGATCACACTGTATACAGGTTTGTTACGCTGGATGCAGTTCAAGTTGCTGAAGAGGGTGAATAGAGCTGTGTGTGACTTTTATGGGCTTTTATGGTTTTTTTTCCCTTCCCCTGTACTTCAAAATTCCTGGTGAAAAGGACTCTGCACTTCTGCTTATATGTTTCAGATGTGCACCGTAAAGATGCTGGAGGTAAAACTTCCAATGGATATAAGCGGTACCATGACACTGTAACATTAACGTTAAGGCAACATTAAGTCTGTTGGTTTCGATGGAATGCTGCAAAGATTTTGCCCAGCTATTTATGGTCTGAATTGATTCAGTTTAAGAATACTCCCATAAATATGAGGGGTAATATTTCTTTTTGCTCTCAGTATGTTGAAACAATTGGATAGTTTGCTGATGACACAAAACTGGGAGGAGTGGTTGATACGCTGGAAGGCTGCCCTGCCATTCACCAGGACCTGGACAGACTGGAGAGCTGGGCGGAGAGGAACCTGATGAAGTTCAACAAGGGCAAGTGTCGAGTGCTGCACCTGGGGAAGTCAAACCCCATGCACCAGTACAGGCTGGGGGCTGACCTGCTGGAAAGCAGCTCTGCTGAGAGGGACCTGGGAGTCCTGGTAGACGACAAGCTGACCATGAGCCAGCAATGTGCCCTTGTTGCCAAGAAGGCCAATGGTATCCTGGGGTGTATTAAGAGGAGTGTGGCCAGCAGGTCGAGGGAGGTTCTCCTCCCCCTCTACTCTGCCCTGGTGAGACCCCACCTGGAGTACTGTGTCCAGTTCTGGGCTCCCCAGTTCAAGAAAGATGAGGAACTCCTAGAAAGAGTCCAGAGGAGGGCAACTAGGATGATAAAGGGACTGGAGCACCTCCCCTACGAGGAAAGGCTGAGAGAGTTGTGCTTGTTCAGCCTGAAGAAGAGAAGCCTGAGAGGGGACCTTATCAACACATACAAATATCTTAAGGGCGGAAGTCATGAGGATGGAAGCAGTCTGTTTGCAGTGGTGTCCAGCGACAGGACTAGGGGCAATGGGTGCAAACTGAAACATAAGAGGTTTCAGTTGAATATGAGGAAAAACTTCTTTACTTTGAGGGTGACAGAGCACTGGAACAGGCTGCCCAGGGAGGTTGTGGAGTCTCCTTCTCTGGAGATATTCAAGGCCCGCCTGGATGAAGTCCTGTGTAACATGCTCTAGGAGAGCCTGCTTTAGCAGGGGGGTTGGACTAGATGATCTCCTGAGGTCCCTTCCAACCCTTGCGATTCTGTGATTCTGTGATAGTGTCCTAGGGACTGACTTTCCCACACCATTTCTCTTACACAAATTATTAACACTAAAACAATGGTAGGTAGCTGCTGCAATTCACTGAAATCTTTTGAATGAAAACTGGAATGAATTTGGTGGGGTTTGTTGCTTTTTTAGTATGTATCATGCTAAACAGCTCTTGGCATAATATAATTTGTAGTGTTCAGTATTGTTCCTCAGTGAGGTCTAAAGAAATCACCAACTCAAATTTTCTTGCAGTTTTACAAAGGTGTTTTCTGTTTTTTTTTATTACTATTATTTGTATAACCATAATTCTGCTTCTCCATTCTGAACAATTGTATCTTTTTGGGTCTGCCCGTATTTCACTTTGGTAAGCAAAATGGTTGCCTGTTTCCACTTCTTTCTTTGAAACAAATTGGTTATAAGTCCTTTAGTGTTCTGGAATTTTATGTTGTGTTGGTGAAAGCTTTGCCTAGTGATAAAATGTGTGAAAGATATTTGAGAGATATGCAGTTTATTTTGTTCAGCTTAGCAGTGAGGAAGTTCATATGGTTGGGAGTGCAATTAATTAACTAAATTATCCAGGAAAACTGAAATTAAATTCCATTTTTAATATTCTGCCTGGGGAAGTGATACTGCTTGTTTCTTCAGCAGTGTTAGAACTTACAATGAGTTGAAACTGTTTTAAGCTTCTTTAATAATTTAACATAGGAAGAAGAAATAGTTTCATTTTAGATCGTGCTGGGTATACATGATGCTGGCCACCAGCAAAAGAGGGAAGATGTATTTTTGTGGACAAGGAGACAGAATAGGTTGTGTGGATGGGGGTGAGAGCAACTGGCAAGTAATTTATTAATTATGGAAATAAAGTTAACTAACATAATGGTGCTATAATTACAGAAGGTTTCCAGGGCACAGGTTTACCGGAGGACAATCCATTATTTCACATTTAATTTTTCTCTTTTGTTTTAGGCTCTGGATGTTGACCGAACTGTTCTCTATAAAATGAAGAAATCTGTCAAAGCCATAAACATATCTGGTCTGGGTACGTATATGACAATTTCTGGTAGTTTATATTGGTAAAATGGGAAGATTTAAACAGTCAGTCATCTTACTGAATCAGAAAGTTACACAGGTAACTCCGAGAAGAGAAAACTGTAGATTTTAAATAGCATTCTTGAACTAGCTGTTGTGAGGTAGCTGAACTTGCCTAGCTGGCATACTGCTACCAAGTGGGGAAGTGTACTCTCCTCTTTCCACCAGGTCTGGGCTATCTGCTCCTTCTGCCACCCCTGGTGTTTGGCAGATGACTAGATGAGATTTTTAGCTCGTATAAAGCCACATATGCAGTGAAATCAGTTTAACAGGGATTAGATGAGCACCTGAAATGGTAAGGCATATGTATCACTGAGAGTTGAGGGCATGCGAGGGATGAAACTACTCTCTTTGGTAGCAATAAGAAGTTGCATTGGCTCTATTGCTTTGTGAAACCTCACCCTTCTTGGTGGCTTCCAGTTATGTATGTTGAGAACTTTCATGACAAGAGCTGATGAGCCGCAATTTTTTATTGTCATGATGCACAAAGTCAGATATTTCTCTTACAACGCTGATAAAAAAACAAAGAACAGTTGCTGCTTGCATTTTTATGTGTGCCAATCTCATGGAGTTTTGTGTGTTTATCTTCTTTGGAAAAATAACTGAAGCTTTTGTTTTTGTGGATTAGCAGCTTTTTGTGAATAAGAAACAGCTTTTGTTTTTGTGGATAAGAAACAGCATTTTGTTGGCTTTTGTTCTCGCTTTGCAGTTCATATCTATTAGAGCTAACAAAACCTATATTATATGCAAAATAGATAGGCTTGGCAACTTTGGAGAGCCACCAATATCTGACAGAACTTGTGGGCATGTTGGTGTTCAGATATAAGGTTACAACAAGAACTGCTGTTGTAGTGTAATTCTTATCAGCTAATTGAAAGGAAGTTCCTTCTTGCCTAACATAATGAAGCTGTTATCTTTGGATTGTGGAGGGTCCAGTTTAAGATTCACCTGGAGCTGTGTCATCTGTTACGTATTTATTTGGCACCCTTTCTTCTGTTTTTTTGGTTGGTTGGTTCTTTCGGGTTTTTTTGAGTGCTTAACTATGTCTCATAATCAGTGTACTTGTTAGAGCATTGTAGCAAATCACTACAGTTTTTGCATAAAATCAGTACCTTGCCTAGTTTTTAAATTCATGCTGCCCAGTCTTGATAATTATCCTGGTTTTGGCTGGGATAGAGTTATTTTCTTCCTAGTAGCTGGTATAGTGCTGTGTTTTGGATTGACGATGAATATAACGTTGATAACACACTGATGTTTTAGCGCTTACACTGAGTCAAGGACTTACCAGCTTCTCATAATGTCTGCCAGTGAGGAGGCTGGAGGTGCACAAGAAGCTGGGAGGGGGCACAGCCAGGACAGCTGACCCCAACTGACCAAAGGGGTATTTTATACCTTATGACATCATGCTGAACAAAAAAACCTGGGTGGAGTTGGCCAGGGGAGCACAGCTTCTGCTCAGGAACTGGCTGGGCAACGGTCAGTGGTGAGCAACTGTATTGTGCATTACTTGTTTTGTATATTCTTTTATCATTATTATTATTTTCCCTTCCTTTTCTGTCCAATTAAATTGTCTTTATCTGAATCCACTTATTTTACCTTTTTTCTGATTCTCTCCCCCATCCCACTGGGGGGGAGTGAGCAAACGGCTGTGTGGTGTTTAGCTGCCTGCCACGTTAAACCATGGCAACAATAAAGGTTTGGAGGCATTTCTCTTCTAACCAGCAGAAATTTCACTAACTCAGCCACTTGCCAACCCTTGGAGTCTCTTTTTACAAAACAAAACCTGTGGCCCTGCACTCATAAGAACAGAGTTACTGGATTTTTAATACAGGTTCTGTGAGTATTAAGTATACATGTTTTGGCTTTCTTTTTTAATGTGGGAATTTAGAAGCCATTATGGAGGATTAGATAGTGACTCCAATTAGTACATTATTTAGTCTCTTACTTAAAAAAAGCCTCTAAATCCTCAAAAAAACCCTGGCTCTGATTTTTTTTTTTTTTTCATAGATTTCAAATCTTTTGTAGAAGAACTTTTAAAATCCATCAAGAAGAAACCATAGGGCAGGGAGAGTATTTTGGAGGGTTCCATGAAAAAAATACCATTTTGTGTTCTTCAGAAGCACTTGTGGAGTACCAGCTCAGCTAATAGTATTGCTGCAATAACTACCATCAGCATTCTGGGGAATGTCTCAGAACTGCTGTTGAGCTGCTGGTTTGTTGCCTTTGTTTAATCTGCTACATAGGTCCAGAAGAATGGTCTTTAGAATGCTGGGGAATAGAAAACTCTGGAGGATGCTGTGCGGAATTAGAAAAGCTCTTGTTTCTAAGGTAAAAAGTCAGCATAGTTCAGCTGCAGGTTGCACATCTAACTACAACAAGTAATGGCAGCAGCCTTTTCACCTTGCTTTCATGCAGTGGCAGCCTTCTCTTTTTGCTGTAGGAATTGTGCCCAGACCTCCACCCTCACCTGGGTTCAAACATGCTAAGCTGGATGCAGGAAGCAGCAAGAATGCAGAAAACAATATGGAAATAATTCGCCTTACTGTGTAGCTCTGGGAACTAGAGGAGTTGTGACCTGCCACGTCCTGTTTTCTGCTGTCTGTGCCAGTTTGTTCTAAGCTTGTTCAGGTGTGTGTATGTCACACAACAACATTACTTGAACATCCTTACTTCATCCTACAGCTCAAGTAGCAAAGAGTTTGGCTCGGCCCTTGCTGTTGATGCTGAGGGCTTAGTTTTTAAACTGAATGGCTGTATGCAAACTGTCTTTTACAGGCTGCAAATTCAAGCACTCAAAGTAGAAACTTGTAGAATTAATGCTGGTTTTGTAACTTCGGTTCTGCATGTACATTATGACAGTCTTTAATTACACTGTATTATACCACTACTCCACAGGGTCTTAGTTTCGTATATTGGAAATGAAAGGAAATTTGTAGCTACTTGAGAAAAAAGTTCTTAAATGGCTGTCCAAGGAGGAACGTGAACAGACAGGCTTGTTTTTAAGTTGGAGCGTGCTAGGTTTATTGAACAGGTTGTATAACTAATTCATAGAACTTTGGAGAAAGGACATTGCATCAAGAATCCTTTGGATATTAAAAGTGTTAGAGTATACAAAGGGACTTGAAATGAAACTGGATCACTGCTTGTTTGAGCAGATTAATCCTCTCTAAATAATCTTCAGGGTTTATGCTGGTCTCATAATGACCAGGAAAGGGTCTTTGTTCTTATTAATGCATAATTTGTTTTCTAGGCTATGGGGTTTTTTTCTTGACTTCCTTGGAAGTGTTAGAAATTGGCTGCAGCTAGAATTAGAAATAGGCAACATTGACTTTCTCAGGTGCCAACCTGGTGTGCTTTGTCCATGTGCTCAAGCTTGACATGGTCACTAAGCTTGGGTTCAGAAAGAATTTTTGTTTTATTCCACAGATCAAATTGACAGGGACTTTTTACGCCTGTCTACACAAGCAAGTAATCTGGTGTCCTAGAGTGAATCATTAGGTTGAAGTAGTTAAGACTGAGGCCCCTTAGATTTCCTTTATATTTGAATCAGGGGAACTTGCTTTAGACCTAGATTTCATCTCGTTCCATGGGCTGAATAACCCCCCAATACATGCAGCTCCAAGCCTTCCAAAGGGCAGAAGTATTAAGTTTGTGCTGGATGACTTGCATTGGTGCAGCCCATACAGTGATTCAGAACCCGCTGTCTCCTTTAAGCCCTGGCCCACTTCTGGGGCGGAGCTTCTGGTTTTGCTGTCTCAGAAAGGAATCTAGTTGTGAACCAGAAGTGCTTTGAGAACTGAACTGTGCTGTGGTAAATGCAGACTGCTAGGATTTGCCTCGGATCCTCACTGCTGCTCTGTATCGGGAGAGCTAACATAGATATGGGTTTTGTCCTCATCTGTAATGTAGTTTGTAGTCCCATTTCCTAAGATGACTTGAGAGTCTTATTTGATCTATTGCCTTCTGTTGTAGAGTTCCAGGTCTCTGCCAACACACTTGATCTCAGTTTCTTTGTTCAGCACACAGTTAAAATCAGAAGGCGTTAATGAAAGACTCTCAAAGTTCATTATATGAGTTGGGAATTGTTATGTGGTCTCCAGTATGGTGCAGAAATATTGTGGGTCTTTCTAGAGCTGGGTAGCTGTCAGATGATTGTCTTGTCTTGATGACGCGTTGTCCTTTTTTAGAGCATGTGGATAGATACACGTAAACCAGAGTTAGTGAGATACGTCATATTTCTGGCATATCAGAGTTAAAATATAAATAATAAATGTTTATTGTATCAAGTAAACATTTTTAGCAAGAAATACTTTGAAAACTTTTTTAGAAAAAACTCGATTATAATTTCAATAACCTTTTATCTACTGATGGTATTTTCATGTTTTGCTCTTTTTGAAGCTCACGTGGAAAATGAAGAACAGTATACACAAGCACTGGAGAAATTTGGAGGCAACTGTGTTTGCAGGGATGACCCAGATTTGGGAACAGCGTTTTTAAAATTTTCTGTGTTTACAAAGGAATTAACTGCACTCTTCAAAAATTTGGTAAGAATTGCTTAAGACAAACATGTTGAAATTTTAAGGCCATTACAAAGTCTTTATTTTTGAATTATAACAGCTCTTCATGTTGAAGACAATTTGTGTTTTAGCAACCACTGTTCTTAAAAAATTCTCGACTTAGGAAAATGTCTCATGTCCTAGCCCATTCCCTTTACAAAACTAAAAAAAAAAAAAAACAAAACAAAACCAAAAACCAAACAAAAACCCAAACCAAAAGAAAATAAAAAACCAAACCAACCCAACAAAAAACCTCCTTCCAACAATTCTCACATCTAAAACTTTCCCACAAAAAAGTAGTTATAACAAGTATTATAAAACACAGATACCAATTTGCTTTAAAATTGTGAAGTGGGTAAAACCCAACTTGGTTCACTCTGTGTTCATGTTGCTTTTACTTTACATTTTTACACTTTCCATTTGTATTTATAAAGGGAGATTTTAGTGTCCCTGGAAGAGAGAGTCTCCTGCTTCTCAGGGAAGACAGTCAGGAAAACAAAATCAAACATAATGCTATAATGACAGGAGTGTCCACTGGGGACCAGTCCTGCAACTGAAGCCAGTAAGGCTTAAAAGCACTCTTTAGTGAGCCAAATGGGATAGAGCCAAATGGGAGAATGGGAATTTTAATTATGAATGGAGAATTTTCAGCCTCAATTTCACAGTAATCAGTGGACACAAAAAGAGCAGATTCTGACTACATCCTATGAGCTAGAGCTTTCCCATGTCTGAGTAAGCCCAAAATTTACTTGCAACTGCAGAACTCTTAAACCAGGGGCTAGAAAGGGGAGATGACCCAGATTCCTACGAGCATTTAAAAGTCTGTGCCTGCTGAAATCAATGGGATAGAGATACATCAAATGATTGTGTGAGTCTAGACCAAATGTCTGTAGTTTACAGCCAGCTGGTCATAATCAGTTCTTTGGGAAATGTTTCCAGCTGATGGGATTTAGGGCAGTCCCATTCACTCCCTGATGCTGTCCTCTCTTTTTACCCAGTTGTGATATTGATGAAAGATAATCTAGCCTGAAATGTATTTATCAACAGTGAAATGTATTTAATATATTGATTTGAATATCTCTGGATGTACAAATATTATCTAGGTTACGTATCAGAAGAGGCATCCTTACTGAGTGTGAGTCAGTCAGTTATCCTGAGTCTCCTATACGGAGGTAGACTGCTCATATGGAAAGGGATATAGAATGGGTCTTCTAACTGATACCTTCTGTTGACTAAAAACCCTTCTCTATCATATATTAATTGCAATATGGTGATGTGTCATGAAATAGTAGCTAAGTCTTCAGTTTTTCTCAGTTTGTGATTCTAATTTCCTTTTTTTTTCTTTTTTTTTTTTTTTTTTTCTTTTTCACATTGCAACAGCATAGGCACCTTTTATTTAATGCTCTCTGGTGAAGGCCAGGTCTCTGTAAGGTTCTCTTTCTTAATACACTTCATATTGTTGAGGTTTGAAATCTTTTGTTTTCTCCTGACTAGCAAAGGAAAACTGAAGAAAGAGAGGAACCGAATGGTCCTTGAATTTGGCGTCTCTCTAGGAAAATAGTTTCCTCCAGAAAGAAATAAGATACAAAAAAAAGACGTAAACTTCATTATTGCTTCAAAATACCATATTTAGAAACAAGAATTCTAGAGTTATAAAAGAACTGTGAACCAAAATTATAGAGTTACGTAACTTTGCCTATTAGAAGTTAATAGCACTAGAATAAAATTTTGGTAACTGGTCACTTTGAAAATCGGAGATCTCGTTTTCAAAGAGGTTATAAGGGTATTGACTAGTGTAAGAAGTCCTATACAGTAGTTGGAAGTAATTTGGGGTGCTATTTTTTTATAATCACAGCTATATGTGAAACAAGCCCCATGCACACTTCACAGTGTGGTGAAGTATCCAACTCTGAATGCTGTAAGCATGTTGGCAGTAAAAACATCCCTCTTCTCTGGTGTTTCCTTGTAGCACCCAACATATTTAGGTTGTAAATAGTTTAACCAGAAATGTAGCCAGGGCCATACAACCTGCTGCTGTTAAGAAAACATTCTGAAAGATACTCTTTTTAAATAGATGTATCCCTGGAGTTTCATAGGGCGCTGAATTTCCACAGACGATTTTAGCTGAAATGAGTGGGGGATATGTGCAAGGAAGTGAGAGGACATGTTCAGACTGGAACAGATGCCAAAGCTATTAACACTGGCAAAGCTTTAGGGCTGCTGTCAAGTTTTGCTTAGTCATACATTTTGCTTTTGTTTCTAGAAGCCGATGTGTTCTGTCAGCTCTTGACCTGGGTGGCATTAAGAGCTGTAGCTCTGAAGTGCTTCTGCAAAAAGATTTTCCTTAAACTTGACTTTAGTAAGGTAAAGGAAAGCCATTGGAAAGTTGTTCTGCTTTAACAGGGGTTTTAGGTTCTTTGTTTTCTCTAATATTTTTAAAGGTTTCCCAAAAGACTTTGGTGTTTTTGCAGACTTATCAAGGCATCAGTGTTTTAAAATATTTCATTAACAGCTTAAGTTTTTTTTTTTTTCTTGGAATCTGATTATTCAACTGTAAGCTATTCAAGTTAAAAGTTCAGGTCTTGGGTTTTTAATATGTGTTTTGCTATGCCTCTTTTATGTGTGCACTTTTAAATAGTGCATAAAACTAAAAAAAAAAACTTTGAAGAACTTTGGTTCTTCACATTTGAAGTGATTTTAAAACACATCTTTAAGAGAAGAAATAAATTGACATTTACTGCATATCAGGTAATTTTAACTACTCACTTTAGCCTTTCTAACACATTGTTTGCATGGTTTGGATCAGTTTGTGATTTTTTTTTCCCTCTTCTTATAGCTACAATTTTTTATTCAACTTCTTCTGGATTAGAAATGTTTTTAAGCAATCAGTATATCTCTTTTAGTAGTGAGCTATCAGAAAATACTAGAGGCATTTTCAGAGATAAAACGGTACCTTTTGTGGCATGTACAGTATTGCTTCTGACGGAATGGTAGCACCCACAGTTCCCAGGTAGGTTAGGTCTGTATGGCACTTGCTTATAGTGTTAATGACTCTGTCTTTCTGATAAATTTAGTGCCAAGTGATAAAGGTGTGAGTCTTGATATGCAAAATGTTAGGACAAGGAAAGGCTCATTGCAACATGTTTGCACTTTAAATATTTTTCCTTTAAATCCTGTTCTTAGATTGCTACACCAAGAAGAAATGAAGTCTGTAGTTGCCTGTCATCTTTGTCAGGACTCCTTGAAAAAGGATTTGATCTGTGAAGATGAAGTAGCTATTTAACAAATTCCGTTTTCTGTATTTGTTGTTCTTCCACATACTCTTGTGCTTTCTTTTTCATTTATTTAAATTTAAAGCTAATGAAACATACTGAATTGAGAGGACTGGAATCTGATATTTCCACTCTGTGGATGGTAGCTGGGAGGAAGAGATTCCATGTGAGAAGTTTTTCTATTAATAATCCTTGGATTTTTAGCCAGGAGAAATGGAAGAACAGTGATAATATTTTTCTGACCATATGCTCATGTTTTACTCAATTTTTTAAATGTAAGAAGAAAGGAGATTTGCTTAGATGTAAAAAGTAACAAATAACAAAACTGAAGGAAGTATCTTTTCTGTATTATATAATAAACTTAAGAACTTTATGCCCAGAATTTTCTTTCCATGGTAATAGTGCAGACTAAGGTTTTACAAAAAAAAAAAAAAATAAAAATGTTTGGTGCCTGAACCTTCACAAGTGTATTTTGTTTAGAAGGACTCATCTTAGTTAAGTGCATAAAAAAAAAAAAGCTACAGTTATACATATTATGTATTATATGTGACGCTTATTGATTTAAGTTGTGTTGTTTCTGTTTTTCACTGGTTCACTGGAGGAAAGATTGGCTTAATGGTGAGAGGAAAAAAATCAGAGTACTGTTCAATTTACGCTTGTAAAGTTAAACCAAGATGTAAGAATTCCCCCTTAGTGGCATGGGTTCAGCTCCACCTGGAACCTTATCTTTAGTTCTTTGCCAAAAAGATATTGATCCAATTGGAAGAAATTCAGAGGACAATAACAAAAAATGATCAGGTCTTGAATAGATTGATTAATGAAGAAAGTTTAGAAGAGTTGGAAATGTATGGTTTGCCTCACAGATAGGTGATTGTGGAAAAGGAAAATAATAAATTGCATTTAAATGGGATCTCACTGTGAAAATATTAGATTAAGTGTCCCAGAGGAAGCAATAGAAGCTTACCACTTTGGTGTTTTAGCCTAGGTTAGAAAATGTGCAATGGGGAATTCTCGTCCACTGGCAAGGAAGATGGACTGGAATAACCGCAAGTCTCTCTCTTCCTTTGCTTTTAAAATTCTTGACTTTTTATGCTTTTAAGAGTGCCTTTAAAAATGTATTTCCCATAATTTTGTGCTTGCACTTCCTAATAGAGAAGTTCCCAGCCTGTAGTTTGTGTATTGGTGGTGGTACAGGGGCTATTTCCAAGCAGTACGTGGTGGTGGCACTCAATACCTTGTGTGAAGGCATTTTTCTAGGCAGCTGATCAGCAGCTCCATGCGGGCACTTAGTGGTGTGCAGCTCCTGTTTTGCTGGAGTCACTCTTCCTATGGCACACATGGGTGGTGGCTGATGTCCAACCTCAGGCGCCGGTGGGACACAGTTTGTGCTATGGGACACACACTGTGCTGCAGGTGGGGCCAGGGGTGAGGACAACAGCGGAAGGCAGTGTTGTGTCCTTGTGTGCGAGAGGGAGGCATGGTGCAAAGACAAAGTTTGTGCTACAAGTCTTTGTTACATGATTTTCTGAAGTCTTGGGTTAGATGCTAAAAGCTTGAAGTGTCTCATCTGTAGTGGATGTTCTGATTTCCACTTGCTCTGTGCTGTGTTGATTGGCCTTGTACTACTGAAGCTCACATCACTGGGAAGACCCTTGGAAAGTATTAAACCCAATAGTACTTGCCATAAAAAAATGGAAATAACTTGATGATTTATCAGCAGGCAGTACTACCATCACTTGTGCATACACAAGTTTGTTGGTGGTTGAGAAGCCCACAGCCAAGTACATGGACTGCATCTAGAATTTAGTAATGGCAATAGGAGTCATATCATACACTGTTCGACTGCCTGAATTTTAGTTTAAATTGAAAATGTTTTAAGGTCCACTCTGTTTATCTGCACGTTAAGAGAAGTATTTATCTTCTGAAGTAGTGAAAAGGCTTTTTTTTTTTTTTTTTTTTTTTTTAATCTGGATTGAGAAAACAAAACCTTTTGAAGTACTGCAGGCATCGGTATCCAAAGCTGTTCTGGAAAAGACTCCCTAAAGTAATCAGAAGGGCTGGCAAACGACGAACTTCAGTGTTTAGCCATAGGCTCTTAAATAACTTGAAAATCTTTCCCCTTCACAAATATTGGCTTGCCTGTTGCCTTTACCATGACTTCTGGCAGCTACATCTTTGTTTATTTTTACGTTCTCCCTCCTGACATTTCTTCTTCTCCTCCTCTGAGCCTTCTCCAACTTAGGAAGTTTTAATTTATTACCCTGTCTCTGTCATCTTATCTTGTTGGAAGCTGTCAAAGGAAAACTGTGAGTCTGCCAAAGCAGCAGTGTTGGAAGTGGAAACCAGGTCAACTATTTTTTTTTTCTTTCTTTTTTTTTTAAAACAC
This sequence comes from Egretta garzetta, assembly GCF_000687185.1. Classification (NCBI taxonomy): domain Eukaryota; kingdom Metazoa; phylum Chordata; class Aves; order Pelecaniformes; family Ardeidae; genus Egretta; species Egretta garzetta. The sequence continues at coordinate 1,206,361 of NW_009259798.1, forward strand.
ATGGAACTTGCTAGTGCTCCTCTGACACAGGATGACTTTAATTTCTGTGGCGCTTTCATGCACCTTTGTGCATTTTCTTTTCAAAGAATATTTTAAAACATAAAATAGTCAAAATGTAGAGGCAGTTGTATATATTTTAGCTCCCTGTATACACACAGAGTAGGAGCTGCAGCATATTAATGCTTCTCTGCATGCCAAAAATGGGTCTATATTTTTAGATAGTTCAGCTTGAGCCTCTCAAGAAAGAGAGGAAAACCATGTAAGATCTTTCTTCTCTATATTGCTTGCTGATTTATAAATGTGAGCAAGTATGATTCATCTAACTAGGTTAATAATGACAAGTTCATGCATTATGTATGTTTACATTTGTTGCAGATAAAATAGAAGCATAGGGAATCCAATAGGCTGATAGATTCTTCAAACTTTTAAAAAGAATGATGAGGTTTTTCTCCATTTTCTTTAAAGTTACTTTGGACTTCAGGCCCCATGATTTGAAATTCTAGGAGACATCCAGAAGTGTTTTGGAGGCTGATTGATGTTTACATGGATATGTGTGGAATAATACTTTAGGGTCTGACTTTTTTTCTTTTCTGACTTAAGGAAAAAACAGTTGTCTTAAGTCTTTTGTTGAGAAATGCTTTATGTTTGCTTTGTGCCTATTTATCTGGATTTGAAGAATACTAAAATGGAGGCTATAAAAGTATCAATCTTTAGGTTAGATATTTTACTGCATCATACTAAAAAAACAGAATAGCAAAGTAGAAAACTTTGCATAGAATGATATCTTAGATGAGACCCCTTCTGATTCTCCACTTGGATAGGCATTCTGGATGTGCGTGTCCATAGGTGTATGTGATCCATCTGTCTTTTTTAGAAGTTTTTATTTTTTTACCTACGTTCTGTGTGTTTTAAACCTTTTCATTTAGGCCCTATATCTACAACATACAAGTTTATTAGCTTTGAGCATGGTTATGTTGATAGGCAGATATTGCAGTACTGCTAAGAACTTACAAGGTGGATGGTTTCCAGCACTGCCAGCTAAGTATGTGTAGATGTTACTCATTCAATTTTTATAGGATTTAAAAAAAAACCAAAACCAAAAAACACAAAACCACAGAGTTGAAACTTAACTTGTTGATTCTAAAGGGCTGTGGTTAAGTCCTGCAGCTTTTTGGGGAGGAGGAAAAGTAGGATGGAGGAGGGGAAATGTGATTTGCAGTAAGAGTTTAAAAGACCAGATTTTCTGTTTCTTCAACCTTGCCATGCAGAGTCCATCTGTTTAACCTTTAAAATTGATGTATGTTCACTTTCTCTTTGATTGCCAGCTGAAATTTCAAGCAAATAGAGTACGGTAGTCTTTTTGAAGAGGAAAGGTGGGGATTTGGAGGCTTTGTGTTAATAGCAGCTGTTAAGTACCACTGGGAATGGGACCCCTGAGTCTGTTCTAGTGAGGCCACCAAGGTAACTATGGGGTGATAATGTTTTGTATTTTTCCATTCTAGGGAGGCTGAAGCATCAGAATTGGAAATATTTTTTCTTGAAATTCCTGTTAGTGTCCTTTCTTCCCCAGATGGGTTATGTTAAAAGGGACTTCGATGTTCTTGACATTGTTCCTGAAGAAACAGAAGCATTTGTTGCTACATGATGCAAAGTTCTTTCTGTACTTAGAGCATTTGAAATCCATCTTCATTTATGCATTTCAGTGCTTGAAAAAAATCACATTTTAAAAAACCAGCTAACAATAACACCAAAAAATAAATTCATCCAAAAGCAACTTCATCAAACTGCTGCAAAAGTTATTCTGATTTTTTTTCTCATCATGTGGTTCTAAATTACTCTGGATTTTACTCTTCAGTGCAATCCATTTGAATTATTGCAGTTTAAACCCTGTGACTAGACATTGAGGTCCATACCTTGAATATTTCCCCTGAATCATAAAGGACTGAACATGAAGTCTTTCTTTTCCTTATGTATGCTACTTACTGTCTTATCCCTATTGTTTTTCTTCATTCTTTTTCCTTATCAAAATATTATTGTATAGATACTTATGTAAAACCATGATTATTTTACTGTTGTCTTCATTTGAAGTTTTTTTTTTATTCTTGAATTACTCGTTTACTCTTGAATTACTTGCATACTTAAGACCTCGTAAAATCCTTATTTCAAACTTTGTACGAGATAAACAAGGCAGATGTATTACTTCTCTAAAAATACATGGAAAAAAATTTCAGTAGGGGTTTTCTTACAGGCCAGCATTCTTTGTCCTTATCACTTCTGTCAGTGCAAGATGCCGTGTGTTGTGAGAATAGCAGATACATTTTATGGGATAGGTCTGAAGAGACTGGAAAATAAACAAGATTAATTTAAAATATACTTATGAACTTAAAATACATAAGTGCTGAAAAATGATTGTTTTCACATAATTTATGCAGTGAGATCAGGCAATGTAAAAATTAGTGGCCTTACTTTGCAGGTACTGTTGAGTGAGATATTTATCATCAGCAGTAATTCTGCAGGTTTCCTGATGGCTTGGCTTATAGTGTTTCCAGAGTAAGTTTAATTAACTCATGTTGCCTCCATCTTTGATTACCGGCTGTACTGATAAACATCTTCATAAAGCAGGGTTAGGAAAATAATATATATGATTTCCATGTGAAACTTTCTGAAATGTGTGAATTGAGACAGTGTATGTTCTGCGTTACAATGTATTACATGTTTTGATGTAATTTTCTTGTTACAGATTCAGAATATGAATAACATAATCACTTTTCCATTGGACAGTTTGCTGAAGGGAGATCTGAAAGGAGTAAAAGGGGTATGTTTATCTTCTTATTTATATACAAAATTATTGTGGGTACAATAAATACATTTAGCTAGTATATTGGTCTTATTTGATGGAAGACATGGGATACTAAAGTAACATAACTTAATAAACAAGAGGGTTTATTTTTTTGTTGAATTGAGTCATCCCTTCTGTTTGTGGTTTCACGTACAGCATGCTGTTGACTATGTATGCAAAATGACATTTGAGAAGCTTTAAAAGCAGCCCTGAGATATGGAAGATAAGCAGAGAAGGAGGTGTAAGAATTTAGATATTTACTTAGCTGAGGAGGGAGTAGTATTTTATTTAAAAGTATTATTAATAATCTATTAATTTAGCATTCTAAACTTAACTGAAACTATACAGATTATTAAGAAATAAACATTAGACTGCGTGAGCAAAGGATTTTTCTTAACAAAGCTGAAATCTATTTGTGCCCTGAGGATATTTCCTATTTGAAATAATAACAACTTAGGACTCAAATGATGATATGTGTATAATAAATTTCAAAGCCTATAGCCAGCAAACTTACTTGACTTACACTTTGTTTACTACTGAGCAAACAGGAAGTGACTGGCAGCTATTGTTCTAGGACATCGAAGGAAGAAGAAAAATGTACATAGACTAAAAAAGGTCTCTGTAAATTACTGGAGGATAAAGAGATTATTTAGTAAGATAGGCTTATTACTTCTGTGTTGCTTGTTTACCACATTTCACTCTTCCTGTTCTCTTTTTCTATGTCAGAATAAATACATTTATTACAATACAGTGTTGCCACTTGAGAAAATAATCAAATGCTGCTTTAATTAGTTTCATAATTGTTGAAATAACTAGCTGGCATGTAAGAACTAGATCCTAATCTGTAGTTGCAAAGTTTTTCCAGCATCTGACAGTTAACAATTTATTTTTTTGTAGCTGGCTGATCTCTTGAACTACAGCAGAATTTCAACTGCTGCATTTTTAGACATCAGTGAAATAATTTTACAACTTAAGATCATTTTATCCAAACTGGCTTCTTCAGAGAAAAAAAATAATGGAATTTGGAACATAAGTAATTCAAAATTCTCACAGAAGTAGTTATGTTGAGCTGTATGGCCTATACTGTTCCCATTAATACAGTGGGAAATTGATTTCTTCAACTTTAGTGGGATGAATCAAGTCCCTAGCCAAAGCTATACCACAGCCTCAGGACAGGCGCTTCTTTCTGGCGAAGCCGGAGATGGAATGATGAGAAAATAGCTGATTTCATTAATTGCATAGTGTGCTCTTGGGATGACATGTGGTTATACCTTTTAAGGAGTAAAATAAAGCTGTAAAAAGCATCCTAGAGATGCTTTTAGAAACATGAGTATTAATTCTGTGTATGAGAATATTTTTCCTATGTGCAAGATTGCATTTACACAAGCCTTAGGTGAGTTACTAAAGAAAGGGGGGAGTCCTTTATTCTAGTAGAGGCTGCAGATGGCCAAGGTGTGTCTTCATTGTTAGATCCACAGTATTTTTCGTATAAATAAAAAACTGTATTTTTTTCTTTCTTCTTGACAGGACCTGAAAAAACCTTTTGATAAAGCTTGGAAGGACTATGAAACAAAAGTGTATGTATCTCTTAAACTTTTATTTAAAAGGGAAGTATAACTGAATCTATAAAGGTCATTATTTAATGTTAAGGTCCCAGACAGAAGCTGTGGCTGGGAAGTTGAGCTTTTTTTCTTTTTTTTTTTTTTTTCTTAAAACCTGGAGCTGTGTGAAAGTACGAGTGCATAGGCACGATAATTTCAAATTCTGTAATGTACAACTTATTTAATGAGAAAATTGTCTTTTGTCTGTATGTGTGTGTGTGTTTCTGTGCCATGACTGTTAATGTCTGTGGTAGACCTCTTTACATAAAGAATCATAAAATCATTTAGGTTGAAAAGGACCTTTAAGATCATTGAGTCCAAATGTTAACCTAACACTGCCAGGTCCACCACTAAACCATGTCCCTAAGTGCCACATCTACCTGTCTTTTAAATACCTCCAGGGATGGGGACTTAACCACTTCCCTGGGCAGCCCATTTCAATGCTTGACAACCCTTTCGGTGAAGACGTTTTTCCTAATATCCAATCTAAACCTCCCCTGGTGCCACTTGAGGCCATTTCCTCTCTTCCTATCACTTCTTACTTGGGAGAAGAGGGCAACCCCCACCTCACTACAACCTCCTGTCAGGCAGTTGTAAGGGCGATAAGGTCTCCCCTCTGCCTCTTTTTCTCCAGGCTAAACAACCCCAGTTCCTTCAGTGTAACATCATAAACTGTGCCTCTAGAATTGACACATACTCCTCCTTCTTATGTCAGAAGCCTAAGAATTCCTTCCTTTTAACAGATTGCAGGAAGTTCCAAGTAATGAGCATAATCTCCCAGTGCATGTTCTTCCACTGCATGTTCTTCCATTTCAGTTGAGAAAGTTTTGCTTTAATTGGGAAAGAATTTTTGAAAAATTTTTATAGCATCCATATTACTTTCCTGTAATCTACTACATGTGAAAGTTTGCTTCCTTTTCTGCCTTCCTTTACTTTTAGAGGACACTATATTAAATGAAAAGTTAGCTACCCTGTTAACTACCAGAAGTGCAGCAGCATAACTGTACTTGATGTCCTTTTAAGCATTTGTTATTTTTGGGTTTTTCCTTCTCCTTATCAGTGACTAATTCACTGTAACTAGCAAGTTTCTTTAGTTGAAGAGCACAGAAGAAATTACATACTTTATGCCTGAGCATTTTGAAATGTCTTAACAAAAAATACCAAGAGTATGCAAGTCAAGATTTAGTTCTGGACTTGTTAGGCTAGATCCCTTGTAATGACGCTGTAATGTCTCTTGCTCTAGCGTATGTTACAAGACTGTGCCCAATGCTGAGGTCTCTAGGAAGACCTTATTTGATGCTGAGTCTTTGGCACTTACCAACGAGGTGGTAAGGCTGGTGGGGGTGTTTGCTGCTACCATTCCAAAACGGCGCATGATTCCAGATTGATCCAGAACCGAGAACCTTAGTAAACCACTTTTAATTAGTGCAGTTTTTTTAAAGATATGGATGTTTTCTGCATTTAATGCCAAGGTTGGATGCTTTTAGCAGGTGTATTGTGTACTAAAAGTGGATGAACACCTATCTGAGTTTGTTTCATGTTGTGTGTCTATCCCAACTTACCATAAACCACTTGTTTGAAGGTACCTGAGGCACAGTATAAACAGCTATAAAATCAGTTTTAATAACAGCATTTTATATCCAGCTAAATGAATCAAATGAGTCAACAAAGCTCAGCACCTAAGATGAAACATAATTAATTGTGGCACCTTCAAGTGGTTTAGCACCCTACATCAGGAACAGTTGTTTCCTGGGTTGGCAAAGTCAGTTGTATCAGCACAGCTGATGGTCTCTGAAGTGGAATTCAATAGAGGGTTTTAGTCCTCATTCCAGTATTACCTGGATTGTGACTGTTGGTTGAATTTCGTGTCACACGTCCAGCATCTTTGATCTTCTGAGATAGTGCGGCATGTGTCGGGCCATTTCTGATGATACAGGTCCCGAAGAATCACAAATGATGACACTGTTTAACATAAATAGCTTGCAGATCCCCAGCCACCTAGATTGGCTGAGAATCCAGCACCATTTTTTAATATTTTTTTAATTGCACAATGTTATAATGATTCTCTGCTGCCCACTGAGTTGGCCCATGTGAAATAATGTGCAGTCTTCAGAAATTATTCCTGTAGGTGATTTACTCACAAAAGCAACATACTTAGCAAGTTAGCTAAATTTCATTATTCTTTTTTTGAATAACAATGAGAACAGTCTAATTACTGCTTTCTAGGCTCAGTTTGTGAGGGGGACCTGAGTGGCTTTTGGTTTCTGAAGCTGCCTAGCTATAGCTGAATTTTCGTACCAAGGCATTCTGAAATACTGAGATAAACCTCCAGTCTGACAGTCTGAATCCTTGGAAGACTGTGATGGCTCCAGTGTTTCCTGTTCTTAATATCAGTGAACAATCTCATTTGGTGCGGTGCCAGTTATCGGCTGTTGAAGTAATTAAGATTTCTAATCATTGCCCATAGCAGTAGTTGATCTCTGAGGATGGGCCATAAAGAACAGTCCTGTAATTTAGTCTGCTATTGCTTACCAGTCCTTGACTGCTGGATCGGAAAGCTTGTTTACTTACATATAGCTTACTCATAGTGACATTCCACAAAGTGTATGTGCAGAATTTATTTAAAATACATTTGCACACTGCTGACACATATACCAAGAACACTGTTACTACTGGACCAAGATCTCTGATGCTTATAGCATTTCTGATAGTATATTCACCAGAATGAGTATGTTGCGGTGATGTAAAGATGTGTACTTTGATCCTCAGTTTGGTCAGAACAGGTGGTCTGTTTCAGAGTCAGATATTCCAGAAATATTTTGTTTTTTAACTTAGTTAAGTACTTAAGAAGTAGAAATGCCCATAGAAAATATATTTGAATCTGTATATTTGGGGATTCTCATTTGAGTTTAAGGACAGTAAATACCTGGAAATGGTGGTGTGTATGTTATTTCATTCTGATGTTAACATTGTGTTTATTTTCTGTATGTGGGATTGAACCCCATCCTGCTTGTGTGGTATCATGAGATTTTGGGTTTTTTTCCTTTTAACTAATAGTCCTGTAGAAAGCCTGCTTTTTGACTTTGCTTTCAAATAAGACATTTGGGTTTTGATCCAAAACATGTTCCTCTTTCCACTGTAAGGAGATATCTCTAAGTTACCTCTGTAGTTTCTGCAAGATTTTTTAACAAATGAAGCACACCGCCTTGACAATGTTTATTTCTAAGCCATTTATGTGTCAGGTTATTCACCATGCAAAAAACTGAAGGTAGCACATGTTTTTCAGGAAATTCTTTCAGATCCATTACCATTTTCTGTGATACTTCTAGGTGGTGGGCTGGTACAATTGCTATGTGCTCCAGTTTTTTAAGTGGTTAGATGAAAGCTCCACATCAGCATTCTAGCGTTTAAAGCTCTTAGTCTAGCCTGTTGGACTCCTTCACTTTGATCAAGACCAAAGGATCATCTGCTTGAGGCTTGGGATAGGGAGTCTGGGAATTCTGTGTAGAAGAAAATTCTTTAAAACAAGGCTTTTTTTTTTTTTTTTTTTTTTTT
>NW_009259798.1:1214463-1217459 GCF_000687185.1 Egretta garzetta
TTTTTTGTGTGTGGTTGTTTTACAACAGCAGAAATTACTTATTGTGGCTTAAGTTTGGCAGTCAGGCAATATTGTTTTCCAGTGCAAGCTGCCTCACTTCTACCAAGGAGCAGACCAATTTTCCATAGTCCTGTTGAATTAAATTCAGACTGGAACTTTCCCGAGACCCCCACTCCTGCAGTAGCACTGTGGGATCTGTCAGACCCTCTTGTGCTCCCAGATAAGTTGAGATGTTGCCAGCTGTCATTATTGAGCATTGGTCTTTACAAATCAGAGATGGGAAGTTTAATGATGTGGTTCTGAAGCTAGGGTGGGAATATTAGTTGGAGTCTGAATCTGTTCAGGTCAGCTTTATCATCTACTAAATTTTGGACATCAGAGAACAGTGAGGTTTTTCTGGGTTGCTCTACTAAATTTTGGACATCAGAGAACAGTGAGGTTTTTCTGGGTTGCTATAATATGTGCCACTGAGGTTTCTTGAGATAATAACTGCTTTGATTTTGTGGCTGTCCCAAATAGATCTGAACTTCCTTATAGTTGTGCATTTTGGTCATCTGTAGCAGTGGGTGGATGCAGAGTCATCTCAAGAATTCTTAATTGCTGACTGAATTTCTTTGTTGTAGTATCTTCACAGTCTCTGCCTTAACAAAAAAGGCAAAGGGACTGGGAGATCTAGCCTCAGTCTCAGCTACAGCTTGTGTTGCCAGGGTGGGATGGTGGATGTAGGTGTTGATAGCCAGAGGTTTGCTCAGCCTTCTTCAATCTGTTACCTTAGATGACTTTTTTTTTGACTGTGTCTAAAAACAGTTTATGCTTATTTAGCTATCTTTTCCAGTTATACTTCTTCAAATATGTGAATTCCTCTTTTAATTCTTTTTTTTTTTTCCCTTTTCCCTTTGGGTTAGCAAACTGTTTGAGGCTGCTAGGCTGCTCTTTGTCTGCATATCCCTCTGTATCATATGCTTAAAATCATACTGTTCATCTGCATTTCCTAGTCACAGTAACAGACCTGTGAAGCTAAGTGCCAGATATCAAAGTGGTATTTTTGTAGCCTGTGGGGAAGTGACAGTGTCTTCATCCTGATTTCTGTCTCGATAGGCTGTCTTTATAAGGAAGAATTGGAGATTATTTGCCTCAGTATCTGTGCTGGTTTTGGCTGGGATAGAAAATTAACTCTATCCCAGCCCAAACCAGCACAGCATCTCATCTTTCCTGCTTGCATTTTTGTGATGACGTATCAGGTACTAATAGATGCAAGTGTGGCCTATTTGAGAAGAAATTCAGTTAATTCAAACATGGCAGTTGTTTTGCTTTTCTCCCCTAACAATTTCTGAGCTAATATGTCAAGCTGTGTATGTAATTAGGGGTGTTTAAAAATTACTGTGTGTCTAGGCTTGTTTGAGAGAGTGGTGTTAAGATCCATTCTTGGATCATGATCCATCAATGTTGATTACTATGCAACTTCTTTGCCCTGTAGCTACCTGACTTCACAGACTATTTTCTTGAAGATCACCTTAGCTGAAGTTAACTGAGGGAGGCTGGATCCGTTTTTCTTTACGCCTTGGGACTGTTCTCGAATAAGGGAGTAAGAGGAGCGAATAACCCATAGCTTTATGCCAGCCTACCTCAATCAAAAACTGGGAACATCCTGAGGAGACATTTGTGAATAATTCATCTTTTCTCACCATCAGTCATTAACATGCTTCAGTTGAAGCCATAAAGATTTAAAAATGTTTTTAAAGCTCTAAAGTAGTTAAAAGCAGTGCACGTCTCTTAGGACCTCGGTTACAGTCTCTGTTTCCCATGCTGGGCGATGCTGCCTGCCACTACAGCACTGCGGCGAGACCAGTCTGTCTGTGTCCTTTGGGTAGAATTGGTGCAGACTGGGCTCTTTTTGTTACGAGCCAGTTGCTTTCCCCCATGTACTTAAACACTAATGGCAGACGCGCTGGGGGAGCATATGGAGAAGGAGTACACATGTCATAAAAACTGCTCATTCTCTCAGCAGGCAGACCTTATTCAACAAGGCAGAGAGCCAGATTTCACCCACATTCTTCAGTTTAATCGGTCCTGTTGTGGTAGATTTTGAGGTAAAGACAATGTATCAATTTTGCACAGGAAATAGAAGCATAAACTTACTGAAGCATATTATTTACGCATTTTTTAGCTGAATAGTAGTGTCTGTATTCCAGATATAACCCTGTCTTTCCTGAAAAGAAAGAAATCTTAATTTTTCTAAAGAAAGGTGTCTTATTTTTAGGCCTGTAAATATATTTTTTCTTCAGATGTCCTCTGCTAATAAGTGTTGTGCTAGTCCTATGAAACATAAATGCTTAATGAAAGCTAACAAGGTTTTGCTGGGGAAGCTGGCTCCCTCTCCTCCTTTGCCATTCTCCTTTTAAAAGCCAGGCATGAGGTCTGTTATGCACAACTGAGTGAAGAGAACAAGTTGTTTGAACGTGCTTATGGGATTATAAGATGAAGGCAGATAGGATGAGGTGCATTACGTTACTGTGCAGAAACGCAAGCACTTGTATCTAGATATAACTATCATTAATGATTTGTTTCTGAACCATTTGAAGTCAATGGAAGAATGAAGAAATTCTTATTACAGTCTTCTGTAAAGAAGTCTGCATAGCTATTTGGTCAAGTGATCATGTTTCCAGATCAGTAAACTCCTTTTTTAAACAATGTCTAAATATGAATCTGAAAGTTCTACAAGCTTTTCTCAAATTACTACTTCAGATCTCTAACTTGACTCAGGAGATCATTGATATTCATAGATTGATATTTCTGCCGTGTTTCCTTTTAAAGCGTGTACATAAGATAAAGTAGAGGTCACATCTTGAAAATAGTGGCATAGAATGAAAGTGCTAAACAAGGTAGCTTTAATATAGAATCATATAACAGAATCATAGAATCATTTAGGTTGGAAAAGACCTTTAAGATCATCAAGTCCAACCGTTAACCTAACCCTGCCAAGTCCACCACTAAAC
>NW_009259798.1:1217571-1226279 GCF_000687185.1 Egretta garzetta
CCCTCAGCCACTCCCCATCAGACTTGTGCTCCAGACCCCTCACCAGCTTCATCACCCTTCTCTGGACATGCTCCAGCACTTCGATGTCCTTCTTGTAGTGAGGGGCCCAAAACTGAACACAGTATTCAAGGTGCGGCCTCACCAGTGCCGAGTACAGGGGAAAAATCACTTCCCTACTCCTGCTGGCCACACTGTTTCTGATACAAGCCAGGATGCCATTGGCCTTCCTGGCCACCTGGGCACACTGCTGGCTCATATTCAGCCGGCTGCCAACCAACACCCCCAGGTCCTTTTCTACTCGGCAGCTTTCCAGCCACTCTTCCCCAAGCCTGTAGCTCTGCACGGGGTTGTTGTGACTGAAGTGCAGGATCCGGCACTTGGCCTTGTTGAACTCATACAGTTGGCCTTGGCCCATCGATCCAGCCTGTCCAGGTCCCTCTGTAGAGCCTCCCTACCCTCAAGCAGATCAACACTCCTGTCCAAACTGGTGTCATCTGCAAACTTACTGAGAGTGCACTGATCCCAACCTCTAGATCATTGATAAAGATTTTAAACAGAACTGCCCCCAGAACTGAGCCCTGTGGAACAGTGCTTGTGACTGGCCGCCAACTGGATTTAACTCCATTCACTACAACTCTTTGAGCTTGGCCATCCAGACAGTTTTTTTACTCAACGAAGAGTGCACCCATCCAAGCCATGAGCAGCCAGTTTCTCCAGGAGAATGCTGTGGGAAACAGTGTAAAAGGCTTTACTAAATTCCAGGTAAACAACACCTACAATATACTGCATTGAGCCTGAGATTTCATATTAAGTATTTTCATTTTGAGAGAGATTACCTGCAAATTAAATGGAAAAAGCCTTGAATGAATCTGCAGATACTAGGGATGAAATACTGAAAAGATCTGGAAACGTTTTGCTCATTCTGCCCTCTTCTCTCCCATCCTCCAGTGCACGATGAGTGAAAGGGAAAACCTTTCCAGCATTTCCAAAGGGAAAAGATGACTTCTCTATTCCGGACTTGGATGATAAGAGGGAGAGTCATGCTTTACTGTCAGCCTTGACAGACAGTAGGCTAAAATAAGGTGGAGGCTCTTTCACTGAAAGGCTAGGATGCCAGAGCTGAAGTTGGAGAGTCAGGCTGAAAAAAGATCAGACAAAGAAAGGATATGTGAAATGAAAATGTATAATAATATTTTGTCAAACAAAATAGCCCTTAGAAGCACTCAGTTTTTGAGAGTGCTCCTTATTTAAGTCTGTGCCTTTCAGGTGCTATTCCCAGTCCCTGCATCTTTTCATGTATATACCCAGACTCAGCCTGGCTTGTGCTATATCAGGAAGGAGAGGAAGAGTTGCTGCCCAGCCAGCCAGTTCACTACTTCTGCATCTACACAGCGTGTTCCAGTTGTTTACCCTTGTTCACTGGCTGAAAATAAATACCAGTCTTTGGTGTGTTAAACAGTAAAATAGGTCATGTCCTTTTTAAAGTTTAAAAAAATAAAAATGCCGCCTTTGATGTTTGTTTATTCCATGATGTGTATGAAAAAATTGATTTATTTGAAATACAAATTAAAATTTATATTGAAAAACTTGGTTTTTAAATTGGAGCTGTACAAATAGTCAGATGGTGGAAACTGAATGGACAAGACTGTTTATTTTGTATCTGATCAACTTTTCTGTTGTGATTCTTCATCCTGTATTTCAACTTTACTCATCTGTTACAGAAATCTGAGCTCACTGTATATTAGTCATGTGCAGCTGCGTTGTAAATGGACTGAAGTGTGCTCAGATTTTAATCTTAGTCAGCAAAGTCTATATATGTGATATGTGTTGGATTAGCTTCAAGAACAGCAGCTTTATTTGCTTCCTTCTTATGGCTTCTAGAGGATTTTTCTAGTTTTCCCAATTTTCTTATTAATTTTGCTTAATTGATCTGCCTGGCAAACCTGAATAGCCAGCAATAGTTGGAAATCCCACAGTGGTACATTGTAGAACTGTCTTTTGCCAGAAGGATTTGGTTAATGTCACAGTGGAGTGACACTTGACGCTGAGTTGACCCTTGCACTTGGATAGGAAATGGAGCCAACCTTTAGCACTCAGAATATTTGCATGCAACACTGGTTTGTTTCCCTAGAAACAAAGTGCCCTGTGGTATCAGTCAGATAGGAGGTAGCATGTTACTGTAGCAAAACAACAGGTTAAATTGTGGATTACGAAGCTGAAAATGTAGTTAGAGACTGAAAGCATAAGTAACAAGGAAATGTAAATGTGAACTGTACCATCATGTATCTCTGATGTTTGTCACTGAGAGGTGGTTTGGTTTTTTTGTGAAGCATCTCTGAAGTTCCTGAAGCCATGGTGCCTGAAGGTCCAGCAAACGGCTTCAAGGATGTCTTATTTCTCTTAATTACTTGGTATATGTTGGTATGCTTTAGTCTTGGTTTAACCACTTTTTGCCTGTGGAGTATGATTTATCCTTTAACGAGTAGAAAGGACTCTTTCACCAAAATCTATTTCTTTCTTCAAAGGAGTTCAATTTCTTAAAACAATTCTTAAAACAATGCTGTAATATTTTGCATAATATTTGGCTCTTTGGCAGTGTTAGGTGTCTTTTGGTTTAACTACCATTTAGAGACACCTTATGACATGTTAATAAGCTCTTAAAGTTTTAGAGGTGGTTTTGTCATCCTATGTTCAAGTATTGTTCTCTGTAAACAATGAAAATGCAATACAGTAGTAATTGATTGTTATTAGACTTGATTCACATTTCATTGAATTCTCTGGCCTCATGAATTGTTAGGTTAATGTGGAAATTGAGAGAACTGAAACCGTCCTGGATCTTTGCTCTGACGTTTGACCTTTTTAGAACTATCAAGTATGATATGATGTAAACTCTCCTAGAGTGTGTGCTAGAAAGGAGCTGTGTATTTGTCATTTTCTTTGAATCCTTTTGTAATGGTTTATCTTCCTTGTTCATAGTTGATGTCTGGTTAATTCTTGTGTTTGACTCTATTCTGTGGCTACAAAACGGTGTAACTGGCAGTAAGTGGGTGAGAGCGCAGACTTATTCTTGATGAAAACAGAACGTTCTAGAATCAAGTTTTTATTCAGGCGACTGAGGGCTTTCAGAATATTTGTTTCAAGAGAGAGGAGCTTCCCTCCCAACGTCTGCTTCTGGCGGGACATGATGGGCCGAGCAGGAGCGCAGTGCTGGCTGGATGTGTTGGCTGTGGAATACTGCACAGGGCTGGCTCTGCCGTGCCTGCCAGTACTGAGAGCGCAGTGGGGCTTTTTGAATTGCTGTTCAAAATGTTTCCCTGTGGGAATGTTATGGGATGGGATTAATGGGATTAGTTCTAGTTTTCCCTTGCTGCTTGAGGTGTAAGAGGAGGCAGTTCCTCGTTCTTGAGAAGTATAAGTACAGAATATATTGTTGACTGGAAGTCCTTAGACCATCTAGGACATTTTCCCATAAGCTGTTAGGTTTGTTAGGGTAATGTTAACATCAGGTTAAGAGAGCACTTGAGACGTGGCATCCTTTCAGAGAGCAAGCTGAGAGACACTTGACTGCCCAAGAGGAGGTATGACAGCGTGTGTGTTGTTCGTTCCTCTCATCTGCTTCCTGTATTCCTGTGTAATGCTTCCTCTTGTTCAAAAGCAGTACAGCATTTCCTCAGGAAGCTCCTTCCAGAATTTTCAGCTTCTGAACGGTACAAGTGGCAAACTAAAAGTCTTTCTCTAGAAAATAAACACCCTCATGTATTGTCTTTTATTAATACCGGTTTTCATATCAGGCTTGTATAACTGGGTGGTATAGTTATGCTACTACCTTTAGGAATAATATGGATTATAGCTGTAACAAATGCACAAGTGTGTTTAGGGGAGTTATACTCTATGGCAAGCATTGGTTATTCATTTATATTCTGGATGAGAACCTGTTTTATTCAGAGCTCTTGGAAAATTTCTTGGAAACTTTTAGGGAATTAGGACAGCTGGCCTAGCAGACTTTGAAGTCTGCAACACAGCCGGCTGGCCGGCATTCCCAGTGCCAACTGGCTCAGTAGCAAGTAGAGATGGCAACTGTGATTTTGGCTTAGGAAACCCTGTATATATAGAAGATGGCTTGATGACAAGCAAGACTCAATAAGTCTGGTGACTTAATTGAACTCTGTTAACCAGTGTTTGGTCAGTTGGGATTAAACATCCCCCTATATTTTCAATTCGTTCTTTTGTTTCTGGTTTTTTCTTTCCTTCAATTCAAGAACTTGGTATCTTCCTCTCACTTAGTATCTTCTTTTGGAATATCTGTCAGGACATTATTTTAACAGATGATTGAATTAGATTTCAGCTACTGTATGTCATTGCTGATCTTTAGTCATTGTCAAATTTCAAATGAAATGTCATCTGGAAGTAAGTCACACGCAAAGCTACAAGAGTTTGGCTCTGCATCTGTCAGTAGACTTCGTGAATAATCAGATTTCCTGAGAGGCTGTGGATTTCTCACTTCATTGACTGATTTTTTGCCTTGTAGTACAAAAATAGAGAAGGAGAAAAAAGAGCATGCTAAGCTGCATGGGATGATCCGTACAGAAATAAGTGGAGCTGAAATTGCAGAGGAGATGGAGAAAGAAAGAAGGTTCTTCCAGTTACAGATGTGTGAGGTAGGATTCAACGTGAAATTCATACTGTTCTGCTAATATTTTTAGGAAAATTTTGAAAAACACAATTGTTTAATGGCAACTGCGATGTTAAAGGGAAACGCAAAGTTATTAGTGGACTCCGTTTGCTAAAACACATTTTTGTTTTATCCTGATATACTAAGTTTGCAGGGAAGTTAGATCTTTTCTAATTTCACTTAATAAGTAAATTGTAGAATAAATAAATAATGCAAAGCTCAATTAAACACTAGGAGATGATAATAAATAAGCCATTACACTACTACTTCACTATAGGTTATTTTAAGCCCTAGATCATTCTCTGAATTGTTCCCTACGCTGACAGCTGTTGCGTTATTATGAGGAAAGACTCCAGTCTAGCACACTGTTGGGCTGGTGCTGAAAAAAAAGTGCTAAGGATGGAATCCAGTTGCCTTTCAAGATGTTTCAGAATGTTGCTACTTTGAAATATTTGTGATTTTGCAGTATGTTAAATCTGATGTAAATATTTTTGGTTTAATTTATTTAAGGGCATGTCAGGTTCCGTGGTTGGGAATTTAAGTTGCTGTGTTCGTTCTTTCCATGCATTAACTCAAAAATATACCATACTTGTTTCTTCTGGTTTTACTATGAAGATTAGAGCTAATTTGACCCATATGCCAGCATAATTTAACAGCAGTTGTCCTGAATATCACTTTTAGTAACTGCATGCACTGATACTGAGTAGAAAAGCTTCACATTCCTACACAGAGTCAGACTAAAGTATTCAAAACTGATAAAGGGATTTGAGTACCCAATAAACACATGGATGTTGCCAGCTAACTGCCCATCTGTATCCTTTCTCAGAAACAACCAGGAACAGATGCTTCTCTCTCCCTGTCTCACAGTGAAGAAGGAGTTTGCTTTAGTTAGTTGTAGTGATAATAAAATGCAGGGTGAAGTCTGTGAAATTGAATCAAGTTACCTTACATGTGGAATAGCTGAAGTGTATCCTGTATTTCTTCTGATTTTTGGGAAAAGAAGTTTATATTCAGTTACCTCTAAATAGTCATAAAAGGGGACTTTGTTGTGGTTTTGTTAGTAAATCAAGTGTGACATACTGAAGTTGTATCATAAGTACCAGCTATTTCTCTATAAATTGTGAAAGTGAACCAAATACCAGATTCCTAGAGCTTCACTTTAACTTAACAGGAGCTAGAGTGGTGATTCTTCTAACTAAATAATATCCAATGCACATGTCTACATTTAGGCTAATATCTGTTCACCTGAACCAGCATAAAAAGCTGCAACATTGAAAGCTGGCACTTGGATACTGCTTTATTTTAGTGTGTTTAAAACATTTAGGGTGTACTGTGGGTAGGGGAAAACCAGATGCATTAGAGCATTGCGAAGAAGACATTCACTCCTTTGCTTGGAGGTCACCATCTAAGCAGGGGTTAAAAATTGTCAACATTTGATGGACAATTAAGGACTCCTGTAAATATTTGGTCAATCTTACTTCTGCTTGCATGGCTGACATCTTTTGTGCTTTGGCATTCAGGGGAGGAGCTGTCACTTAATATGGACTTTGATTGTGCCTGATGCAAAAGGACACCAATTACACCTTCTTTTAGCTTGACAGTAGATTTTAAAAATCTCTTGCTAAACTGTAATTTGCTGTAATTACTGCATGTAAGGAATTGATAGAGAAAACAGTAAAATCAGAATGCAGATTTAAAAAATGGTTAAAATAATCCCTTGCTTTTTTTGAGTAAATGGCTTTCTTCCTTAATGACTTCTATTTAGCAATAAATTTAACAGGTATTGAGATACCTAGATGGACTGCTAGATTTAAGATTTACTACACAAGCCCTTTTATACTTCCTTTAACACAGGCTTCTATTAGGAGCCATGAAGGATGTTTTAACAATTTGAACTGGTTATAGTGAAGTTTCCCCACAGGGTATCAAAATTCAGCATGCTTTTGTGTGATTAACCCTTCAAGTCACTGTTTGATGCATTCTTTTTTAGGTCTTCTAAATCTAAACTGTTAAAGCTTGTTGAAATATAACTGCAAATAAAATGTTAAAAAAATACTGTAGCAGTAATTTATTTTGTGAATTACTGTTTTAACAGTACCTGCTGAAAGTCAATGAAATCAAGATTAAAAAAGGAGTGGACTTGCTTCAGAACTTGATTAAGTATTTTCATGCTCAGTGCAAGTATGTTTTCATTTTATTTATATCTACACAATAACTGGAGCAATGTTTTGTTTTAAATTTTTGACATCATCATAACGCTTTTCTAGATTTTTAAAAATAAATCTAAGATTCAACTGTACTCACTGACGTCTTTTGACAAATTGCTTTTGTCATAGATTATTCATTGCTTTTGTTGCTGTATTCCAAAACATGTAATGAGGTTGAGCTAGTCCCATAGAATATAATTGTCTGTTCCAAAGGAGTGCTGCACAATGATTTGGCATATTTCATAAACTACTCTTGAAACAGAGCTATTAGTTTGGCCTATTAATTTGTGGTCCATTCGTTTTGAAGGGCTTTTTTGAGTGTATCTAGCAATGATCTAAATTAATTCTGTGCTCAAGAAAAATAAGCACTGCATAAGCAGTGGGGTAAAACTATATTGAAAGAATCACTCTTTTTCTAATTAATTGGAGGACTTGGTAATAAAACACAAAGCTCTCATTAGAGTAATGTACTTTTTTATGGTAGTCTTACAGATCAATAATACAGCAATGAAGTCATAGCTATAAACTTGAAAGAGCAGCTGTTAATCTGTTCAAATTAGTAAGTTTTCATCTTAGAAGACCAGTCTGCATCTATATAGGTTTTTTCCTATATAGCTATGTTGCTTTTAAAACCAGTTGCACTTTGTAGTATGTCATTTGTCTGCTCTGTCCATTTAATAAAATTCCAACAACATAAATGCTGTGTTGTGTTGTCACTTTCATGTCTGCTTCCCAGAGTGAAAATACCTTCTGTTGCAAATGGTGCAGCAATTTTTAATCAAATGTGTGTGTAGTTGTGGTTTCTTCAAATTTACTTTTTAAATCTCACTTTTTTTTTTTTTTTTTAAGACCTGGAATACTTGGCATAGATCATATTACTGTACCAATACAAAAATACCTGTGATACAGTAATATGTAGCATATTCAGTCTGCATATAGTGCATAGCTGATGCTTGGGAAACAAAGGGGTTCTCCTTTAGTAGGAGGATTGCATCAGATGTGAAATTATTTAACTCCAAGAAGTCACAATTATTTTATATCTACTAGAGCTTTTGCTGTTCTACAAATGAATCTTGCTTGTTCTGGGCCTTCAAAAAGTGTGATGAGAACCTGTATTTGAGGTGAGAATGAGGAAAACTTATGCGGCAGTGGATTGTGGCAGTTCCGAATCTAATTGGGGATTTTGCATGTTAGAATAAGCTATGATGGAAATAAAGAGATGGATCAAAGATGCATAAAAAAATAAGTGTTTTGTGTTTTGAAGTTTATGGCATGGCATAATAATATGCAAGTCTTCCTTTGGCAACCTTTTCAACAGAAAATACAAAGTAAAGTTTAATAACAGTTTGCTTTTTGTTTTTCTTCTAAAGTTTCTTTCAGGATGGGTTAAAAGCAGTTGAAAGTCTCAAGCCTTCAATTGAGACACTCTCGACAGATCTTTATACAGTGAGTAGCAACATTTCACATCTGTGTTGTAAACTTAGTTTTTTACAGTAGAACTGTGATCATTTTGGTTCAGGTTTGGACTGTTAAAAGAGCCAGCCTTTTAAGGTTTTGAGTAGATTATTGAGTAAAATTTTGGGCTAATATCATATCCAGAAGCCTTAGTTTCAGTTCAGGACACCACTGTGTAAAATGTTAGGAAAACAGCCCTTGCTCTAAAATGTTTACTGACTAAGTGGAAAGTAACGTATGGTTTCCAATTGAACACAAGGAAACAAGAACAGGCAATATCAAAGTCTTAACCCAGCAACATCCTAGCCATTATCAAGTTTTCTGAAGTTATAAAGGAAAATAAACTGACCACATTATCTTTTCTCTCTGTGTTT
>NW_009259798.1:1226320-1253533 GCF_000687185.1 Egretta garzetta
AGTAGCAAGTTTGGAAGAACTGTGTTGAAAAGAAACAATATTGTCATTTTTAACCTATGTTTTTCTTCATTTGAGATTAAACAAGCACAAGATGAGGAAAGAAGACAATTAACACAGCTTAGAGATATTTTAAAATCAGCACTCCAGGTTGATCAAAAAGAGGTAAGCATATAAGGTGGTTTAACTTTGAAATACTCATTTTAATTACTTCTAATGCGATGTTAGTATTTGAGATAGAGTTATTTTAACTGTTCTCAACCATCTAATTTCTTTTGTTTATTCATCTTTGTTTGGATACTGAATGTTTCTGACAAAGGCGGGTGGGTTATTTTAAATGAAATCCCACTAAAAATACATGAGACTTACTGCAAAATAATTTCTTTTTGTTACCAATATTGCAAAATACTTAAGATAGCGCACTGTCTGTGAACTAACAGACAATGGTGTCTAAGTTGTTCAAACCAAGAATGGAAGAACTTTGGCAGTATCGAGGAGAGCCCATTAGTACAATCTTATCTCACAATAGTATTCCAAAACTGAACTTCAAAACCCAAACCACTTCCTTTTCACGCTGCAAAAATGGCAATTAAGTTTGCTACTCTGCTGCTAGATGCCAGTTTTCAAGCATGCAAGAGCTGGGTCAGTTTGGCCAATAAGTATTTTTTGAGTTTTGCTTATGATTGCTGTTAGATTTCAAGAATTCTGGAGTAGTTTTATTTGGCAAGCTCTGATCTGGAAGCAAGCTTATTTTATATAATCTAATCCTAAATACTGGGTCTACTTTTGTTTCAGATTTCTAGTGTTTCCTCTTCATATAAATAAATGCCAGCCAGCTTCCTTTGTGTGGCTGCTGGGCCATGAGTTAGTGACAAATGAACCCCCTCCCCCCTTTTCAGATTCTCTTTTGGAGAGGGATCACAATGTTTAGTCTGTAGAGCTCAGACTTCCTTGATCTTTTCCGGTCTTGCTTTCATCTTCCCATAAAGATTATGGTGACTCCTAGCTCTTACCGGTGGCCAGATGATGGTTGTTGAGCAACCTGATTTAGTGAAAGATGTCCCTGCCCATGGCAGTGATCTTTAAAGGTCCCTTTCCAACCCAAACCATTCTGTGATTCTGTGACTTGCTGACAGCCATTTGAACAGTCTTAAACACTCTTCACTTTGAGGTGCTGTTTGTTACCACGTGAAGTTTGTGATACTGACCGTTGTGTATGAAATCCCATACAGTTTGCAGGCACTTTCTTAGGTTCTGCCTGGCATTTAGGACTCACTGAGGGGTGCATTTGCTAAAAACTTTCTAATTTGAGCTCTGTGGAATGAAAGACTAGTGATCCTAGTGGAAATGGTGACTACTTTGGATTCACCATTTATTGCCCACTCTCAATAAGAATTCTGCTGTTTAGGGTGTGTTAGGCTTCCTACTTTATTTGGGTCTTTGTTCAAGAGAGATAATAGAAGCAGTGGGGTTTCATGGTTGCTGGGAATGTTGCTTCTCTGTGTTTACCCATTTATCAGTGATACTGATACTAAATACATTAATGGAAGATGTGGTGAGCACACATCTTTTCACAGACTGAAAAATGTAATAATACACATAAATTTATTACTTGTACTGGTTTTGTTGCATTTAAAAATACGAGTGTAAAAACTGCTTTATGCTATATTCATTATTTATTAATTCTGCAAATTTAGATGTAGATGCTTACCTGCAGAGCATGAGAAGTACTATATTTTAAAAGTTTTTTGAAAACATGAATTAATCAGTGGGATGCCAAATAATCCTGGTATGATTTACCCAGTAATGTTATTCTTGTTGCACTGTAATTTCTTTTACTATAACTGATTTCTTTTTCCTTCCTGAAATGCATTTACATTTTGTGACCGAAGTCTAGGAGAGTAAGTGTTACTATGTTTTAATGAAAATAGTTGGCATGATTTCCATTCAGATTTCAAGAAACTGGATTTTTCCTCTGAGCTTTTTTCTGTTGGTATGAAAAGACTGGTTATTTTTTTGTCCTCTTCTGTTTGTTGTATTATCAAAAAAAAAAAAAAAAAAAGTCATCAGATTGTTCTTGGGAAAGAAAATTCCTGTAAAAAAAATTGGTGATTTCCTTTTCGCTCTCTGTTGGGAATTAAATCCAGTTGCTTGATTTGATGTTCTTGCAAGGTTTTGAAGATATATGTATTTTTAATTAAAACGGACTTCATGTATGAAATAACGGAACATTGTCAAATATTCTTTCTGTTGTGTTTTAAAAAAAAAAGAAAAGACACAAACACTCATAGTGAACCTTTTTTGTTGTGCCTGTGTACATAGTTTCTTCCTGCACAGAAGTTCCTCAAACCTGGTTTGTACTGAAGCTTCTTTTTGAAACCTCATTGTGTGTACACCTCCATAACTTTCAATTTTTAAACCTTTTTTTTTTTTTTTTCCAAACCGTAGAGTTCCTACAAGTTTCAGGGTCAACCTTAGAGTCTTATTGCTTTCATTTCTCTCTTTCCTGTGTCCTCTCTGAAGGTAGCCTTACTGTAGTGTTTAGATTTGCTTCTGCTTTTTCCACATGTTTGGTAGAACCTATAATCTATTTAGGCCACTACAAAATAGGATGCATTTTGTGTTTCTTGACAAAAATTTGCGGTAGCTGTGCTATAGGAGAGGCTGCCTGCAGGGGGTTCTGGCAGATACGTCTGTTGGAGGCTCTGTGGGGCTGTAATAGATAAGGGATGGTTCTCTGAAACATCCTCTTGGCAATGATCCTGCAAGAGGAGCTCAGGTTCTTGGAGAGCTGTAAGGGCTTTTTGGCAGCTTTACACTCAGGAGTGATCCGGACAGTCTAAAATCCATGGGAGCTGTGGAATGGCTAGCCAAAATTTGCCGAGTACAAGTTAAAGCACCTTGTGTGGAAAGTTCTGTTGTGTTCAAAGAGTGGGGCTGATAAACAGGTTATTAGAATCTCTCTTATCGGTAGTCACAGACCATCTTTACAGAATACTGCTTTCATATTTCTTTCATTCTTAGCTATGCTATTCAGCTTGATTTAGAAGGCAGTTGGTCTTTGGAAGAAATAATTTCAAACCTCTTTATGGTCAGTGAAGTGATTCACTATAAACATTCTGCAATGAAATGACTCACCTTTTTTTTGTATGCCTGCCTGCGTTTCAAAGCTGATAAAGTGGACAAAGTTCAGTTTCTTAGGCTTGTGTACTTCAGTCTGTTCTGATCTTTTTATGTTCAAGAGATATTTTAAATTACAATACTCTGTGCTAGGTATGTCCTATATCCTGCATTGATCTGTTTCCTCCTGTAGGTAATGTACATTGTTCCTGCTCCATTGGGTCTGACCCTGTTATCTGTGATTTGTACCCCTGTTATGTGCAATATGCAAACCAGAAATAAGGCAAGGTCCTTTGGAGAGCCTGCATATGGAAAAGGCATGCTCAAATTGCCTGGAAGGATGTTAATTGTGATGGTGCTTTGTGGTGTGGCATCCTGTCTGTTAGGAGCGAGATCAAAATCATGAACTTGCTTGTTAGAGAGCTGTGGAAAACCATCATCTGGCAGTCACGTTGGATGCTATTGATTTGGGCACAGCCTGAAATGGGGATTTAAAATTTAAAAACTCTGTCTTGTCCTTACCTGCCTGTCATGAAATAGTATTAATTTTTTTAAAGATACTGTTCATAATAATGAATGTGTGGAAATACACGTCAGCTACAGCAGCTTCCTCTCTGGTTGAAATAAGGCAGGAAGCTCGTATTATTGGCTTGCCAGTTTGGGCAAACACAGCAGCGGAGTGTAAACAACAGCTGAAGGGAGGTAGCTGAAATGCAGCAGAAAATACACAAAAAGTCGCAGCACAGTCTTAAGTAATGGGAATAGTGCTATGGGCAGGTGTTGGAGGTCATCTGAAATTTTTATATAATTGAGGATGTGGAGAACTGAAATTAATTTCCTGTAAGGCCTCTAATCTTCTTGGGAATGGATTTCCTTTACTGACTAATGGGAGGCAGAGATCAAGGCATTGGTGGGACACAATAGGCAGTGTCAGATCAGATTTTCTTCAGAAGCCAGTAAATGTATGCGTGCAGCGGTTCTTAATCGGCGATGCGAATTCTTTTAAAATGTTGTTCTGTTTTTATGTTGGGCAGCCAGAGTGCAAAACCAGTAATTCTGTGTGAACAGGCTGGAGAGGAATGGTAAACAGACTGGTTTAAATTGAAGGGATGCTTTGTCAGGCATGGACATTTAGGTGGTGGTTTTATAGCGCCTTTAAAACCCTCAGATGAATGTTGTAGCTACCTGATACAGCTTCCTAGATCACTAGCTGAGAGAGAGGGACATGGGCACAGGCTGCTTCTCCTGAAAAGGAGCACCAAGGAGTGCTGCAGCCCGCCTTGAGGTCAACTCATGGTTTTCAGGACCACTGAGCTCCTGCACTCTATTCAGGATGAGCCTGAACTCCTGCAGCCTGGAGACATGGAGTCCTAAGTGCACAGGGCAGGGGTGTAGGTGGTGGCTCTGTCCCTACCATCATATTTTGGACCTGTCATATGTTGCCATTACTCTTGAGGAGGATCCTGTACAGCTTTCGCTGCATTAGTAGCAGAATGTACTGCTGGAGCTTGTAAAGGAGCAGCATTCCATCTGAGTTGGCATTCTCTGGGGAGAAGCACAGTCCAGGTGTGGTTTTGGTTTTAGTTGGTCTTTTTCCCCTGCTTATATCCAAAGATGTCATATACTTAGGCTAATAAAGTGTATGAAGCTAACTGTAATTGGGGAGAAACTATCTTCTTAATTCATACTTTTTAGATCACTGTATGTTTTATTTTATCATGTGTATACTCTGAAAACTCAAAATGATGTATCTTGTGATTGTACTCCTAGTACATCCTAGGCACATTATCTCATCTTATTAGCAAAAGAGATTTTTTTATCAAATTAGTAAGTTTATTTCTTAATAGCTCTTAAGTTTTTGCTTAGAATAGCTCAGATAGGTAGTCATTTAAGTGAGCTACTTTCTTTGTGTTTTTTTTCTTCCCTATACTTGTATTATTTGCCATGTATAACAGAGGTATGTTACATCCACAGAGCAAAGATAGTAGAAAAGAAAACAATAGATACTATAAGTACTAGTTATTCTTATTGTATGCATTGAAAAGGCCATACCATCATGTTACTGCTGCTAATATAGCATGACACATCAGATTCCTCATTATCAGGTTCTTTCTTTTTAAGAAGTTGGACTCTGGCAGCAGGGGGTCCTGCTTCTGGGTAGTTCTGAGAGCAGTGAGAAGGGTTTAGTTAATCCTTGTCACTTCCCGTCCCACAGTTCTACTTTGTTCAAGATACTTTGGTTTAAATTATTCTTCTTATGGAAATAACTTTTCAATTTTCCTGTATGCCTCCTGAACTATGTTTCCAGGAGGTCTCTTCTGCTTTTCGGAGAATAACTTGACTCAGTTTCCACAAGGAAAACCACTTCTTCAAATTTATGTATGTAATTTTTTTACAATGGAAGGGTGCACTAGGAATTGCAGGTAATTATAATCTTTAGTGTTTGTACACTGCAGTGTTTGCATGAGTTGGAAAGCCTGCTTCTCAGTTAATTTGGGGGTTAAAAAGGGTATATTAAGGCCAATAGTAAAGCTAAATAAAAGCGAGTAAAAGGATTTTGTCAGGTGCTGATAATGGCTACTTCTCAAATGTTTTTTGTGTCCTCTGAAAAAAGAAATGGAACTTGTTCTCTCTCATTGAGGAGGAAAAAAGTGCTTCATTTGTCCTGTAGGATTAGAGCAGAAAGGGAATGCTCTGAAACTTGTTAATAGGGGGGGATATTTTGGTTGAAAGTGTGGAAAGCATTGCAAATTGCTATT
This sequence comes from Egretta garzetta, assembly GCF_000687185.1. Taxonomy (NCBI): domain Eukaryota; kingdom Metazoa; phylum Chordata; class Aves; order Pelecaniformes; family Ardeidae; genus Egretta; species Egretta garzetta. The sequence continues at coordinate 1,232,197 of NW_009259798.1, forward strand.
CTGTATATTTCAGGATTCTCAGATTCGTCAGAGTACAGCTTACAGTTTACATCAGCCTCAGGGAAACAAGGAACATGGCACTGAACGAAATGGTAGTTTATATAAGAAAAGTGATGGGTAAGTACTGCTGGATTCTACTGAAGAAAAGAATTAGGTTCTAAAAGCTGAAGCATTGTAATACTAAATTTATTAAAAACTGAGTCACTTTTTTTTCCCCCCCCTTTAAACCAGAATCAGAAAAGTGTGGCAGAAAAGGAAGTGCTCCGTTAAAAATGGTTTTCTTACAATTTCCCATGGTACAGTAAGTATTTGTTTACAGTATTTTATGTACATGGTTGCTAATACAAAAAGGCAAGCTATGTTGGTCTATATTTATAATTTGGAATTAGCTAGATTCCTGATGCAGTGTTTTGAATATGATGGATACTTTTTTTTTTTAAGGCAGTCTTTCAGAAATATATCAAGACATACACAGTATCTAAAAATACAACTGTTTTAATGCTCATGACTGTTAATGGGAAAAAATGGCTTTTTTAATGACTCATTTAGTTCATGTAATTCATATTTTACCAGACTATCTAAAAATACAAATTCTAACTTTGTTTTTTTGGAAAGTTATGGTTGGACATTAAGCCATCTTTTAGATACAGATTAAACAACTTTTTATATTTACAAGACAAACTGAGAGAATGTTCTTCTCTCCCCCAGATTTGCTGATATATAGTAATCTGTTATGAAGGTAGCTTTCCTAGGGAGTAGCTGTTGGGGAAAATCAACTCTGAAGGCAACTACTACCAGAATGACGAGATAGAGAGTTAAAAGTCCCTCTTTCTTCACTACCAATGTTTGAGACACATTAACACACTTTTAATATTTATACTTAAAGTTTTAAAACTTTCTACTTTCATATTTTGGACCCTTTACACTTACCTCTGAACTGATCTGGTTTTGCTTTCCCATAATTTTTGTCTTTTTATATCGCTTTCTCAAAACTTTTTAGAAAGTTTAAGGCAAAAATCAACTCAGTGGCAGTATTTCCCATTCTTGGTCTAATAAACAATCCTGTTTCTTGATCCTGTTATGAACTGTTCTGTTCTTCATCCTGTTATGCCTGTTGCTATGACTACAGGTTGACCCTGGCAGCAAAAATGAATCAATCTCTCATTTGTGCATCTAACCGCAAGCTGTTGCCGTCTGAATTGACAACCAGGAGTTAAGGAGGAGTGCAAAACCAGCCCTGCAAAGTAGAGTTCTTACTGTGGCTTTGGAATTGTGCACCAATTTATCCCTCTTCTCATTAGAGGCATATTAGTGCATCTTTGTCAGAGAAAAGGCTGTTAGTGTTTCTATACTGGCGTCTCCGTGTGCTGTAAATGTGCCTGGTATTGGGCATGCTGTAGTGGTACCAGTAGGAGTGTAGCTAGGGCAGCTCAGAGCTGGCAGAGGCTGCAAAATCCACTTGTGGAGCAGAATTTTAAAACTTTCACATGCAAGTCTATCAAGATACTGTTGTTACTCTCTTTTTATAAGCTGTCTACCAGATGGTCTAACATTTTTAGAAGCAGTAAGTTCCCACTGAAATCAGCAGAGCTGTAGCTGGAAATCAGTTGTGAAGCTATGTACTTAAATGTGAGTTTAGGTATGTGGGTTTCACAGGTTTGGTCCTGATCTTTTTGTACTACAAAAGAGTACCTTCTTGTTTTAAATTGCACTTCTAAAAAGTATGATTACTTATTTGCTCACTTTCCCCTTATGCATTGATAGCATTTTTTTGTAAAAAATTAATGCTTGTTTCATAGACGTTGAAATGGGTAGCAGCAATTTCTGGTTTTTAAGAATTTTCTGGACTGCTCTGAATGTCTTCTGAGACTTCTGAAGCAATAACATTGATTTCCAAGTTTTCCCAGGGTTGATATCTCCTGGTCTCTAAAATATGATGTGTCATTTTCTCTTCACAGCTGTTCATCAAAATGAACCATCTCTCAGAAATTCAGTTGTCAGTTTTGTTTGCTTTATCAAATACAAATTTGTAAATGCTTTTCCTTTAAAGGCTAAGTATTCTTCATGAATTTCTGTTCTTTGGTCATGTTCGCCTCTCTTTATGAGGAACTATTTTTTCAGTTAGTTTCTAGAACGGCTATCATCAGGCAGTTACAGATGCTGTATTATGACTTAAACTTGCCTGCCAAGTGCTCTCCTGATATGGATGGGGAGAATATGGTTGGTTCTCTGTCAGTCACCCAGCTGTAATACTGATTACACAGGTCAGCATTGGCATATGTGCAGAAGTTACACTTTTAGACAACTAAAAGCTTCAAAGAAATTAGCATTCATAGAGCAATGTGCAAGGTAATGGTTGATGGAAAAACGGACATTGCTCCTTCGTGTAATTATTAGCAGCTGGAAATTTTCTGACATCTACCTGACTGCAATTTAACATATGTGGATGAAAAAATGATAGAAGCAGATTGAACCATGTAAATAAGAATTCCTAAGTGGTTTTCGGATCAAGAAGTCCCAAGGGAAAAACTTACATTTGAGGAACCTCAGATTTCTCAAAGTTGATTTGTGCTTAAAGAGCTTCAATGGAATTTGCTGGTTGCCTGCAAAAAAAAGGAATGTGAGCGACTCATTATCAAGGAATCTTTTTTTGTTCTTTATTGCTGGAGCCTTTAATCTACCATTATGATTAACAGGGCAATCTGAAGGCAAAAGAATCAGATTTAATCTTTTGATTCTTAAGTAAATCACTGTGGTGGCAGCACATCTTTCAGGGTGTTGGTGTGTTAATATGGATGTCCAAAAATTCACTAGTAGTCTAAAATCTATTTGTCTAATCAGAGACTCAAGCAAGTAAATGAAACCCTGAGGTTTCAAACAAGTAGTGTAATAACAATTACGTATTTGTTACCATTTTCTACGTCTAGTGACTCCTAATCCTGCCAAAAGTCTGGTTCAACCTACAGCCTAGTGTCGCGAAGGAATTTATACAGCCTTGCCCACCTTTGCCTTGAAGCTCTACCTTCTCCCCAAGCAGCATCTACCATGTGATGGAAGCGTGTTGTGTGCCAAGTAGCGGGCACATGTTGGGGAGGCAGGTGGGGAGAGGCTGTTATTCGGCCACAGGATAAAAGCGTGAATGCAGTGGTATCAGCCATGTGAAGATGTCGGGGGTTTTTTAATGCCCTCGTTAATCAATGCTGGCTTCAGGTTAGGAGGTCCTCAGTTAAAATCTTTGGAATATGCTTTGATTCCAAGATCAGCACATTGGCTCAGGATGTGTTTTAGGTTGTTGCAGCCATTTCTTTGGGTTCCTAGGTCCTGATATGGAGTTCTGCTGCTGCATTCTCCTATCCAGAGAGACAAGTTGTGTGTATATTGGTCCTTCAGACCTCTCTGAAGCATTTTAGTGAATCCTTTTACAACTTCATATTTCATACGTCACAGAAAACTAGTTAGGTCCTGAATGCACTTCAGATCCAAAGTCCCACGGCAAGTGGATTCTTTCTTAATCTGAATTTACTTGCATTTTTACATTCTCACAGAGCCTCTAAGAAAGGTATATATTAGTTGCCCAGTGGCTTGTTTACCAAATGCTTATATTTTTATTTTTGTTGGCTTTATTTTGTATTTTCATTATAGGCAGCTTCTGGACATTTCTTGGACAAACAGTTACATTAAAAATGTAAACACTGGAAAACGTAGTGCTATGGATATTAAGTATATTTAAATATAAGCAAGAAAATGGGCCTGAGCTGGCATTTCCAAGGTGTTTTCTCATATGCTTCTAGTTACAAAGAACTCTTGTTGTTGATAGGCTAAAACAATGAAAACTGTATGCACTTTTACTACTAAAAGAATGTCTGGAATTTGAAAAGCTATTTACTAGGCAGAGAATACAATGTGGTTGTCAATTAATCGTCATCTTGCTGCCTCCAAAACCTCTCTTGGGTACAATTTGCTTAACATTGCCCAGCAAGTGACCTGCAGGTTTGTTGTTTCAAAGCATGCATGACTTTGTCTGCTGCTTATGTTGGGCAAAGCGTTGAGCATGCTGTTTTTCAAGGACAGCATGCTGCCTTTTTTTTTTTTTTTTTTTTTTTTTTTTTTTTTTTTAAAAACAGGAAAAAAACCCTCGTAATTGTTTCCCTTATGTTTCTCCGTGGATTTGATTTTTTTACTGGTCTTCAGACATAATAATGATGTTCTTTTTTGGTCAGCTACATCATTTTATCAGATTGTTTCAAAGAAATCTGTACTCTTCAGACTTGTTCTTTCTTTTTTGAATTAAATGTATTCATCAATAAATTTAGAAGAGGTTGAGAAGATGTACATATCTTATGATTCATTGCATGTTAATTACATTATGTGGTAGTTCAGCTTTATTTGATAATATTTCTTGTTTAGATTATTAAATCTTGTTTTAGCAGCTTGATAGATTGAAATTGTTAGAACACAACAATAAATGTGGTAACATGTTTATGTGTATTGCTATCTTTATAATAGTACTTTCTTAGTGATTTAAACTATTATTTTTCAGATATCATTGTCTAGAACAGAGCCTCTCTAGTTAAATTTGCTTTCTGATTTATTTGTTCTAGAAGAAGAGTGATACTAGCTATCCGTTGTAGCAAGCGCACGCCATTCCTCAAGTCAAGGTTTCAAACATAACATCTTACTAGGTCCTACCCCAGGTCTGTAGGACAGGTGGTTTAAGGGAAAGAAGAGATTAGCGCAGAGATGCTGTTTGAAAAGTCTCTGTAGCCTTTATGAGACTGTTTCAAAATGAAAGTTGCTTGTGCATTTTGCTTTTAGTAAATCATTGCTACTTGAAACTTGACTAGAAACTTGACTAGAAAACGTATGTCGTTATAGAACATATTACATAAAATTAGTCTGTGTCTGTCATACCTGATTCCTTCAGGTAAGTGTTTCTGGTAGGGTGATTAGGGTAGTGATAATTAAAGTGATTTTACCACTGCCCCCTTTCAAAATTCTGTCTATCCAGTTATCAGTGAACAAAATAGCCAAAAATAAGAAAATGTAGTTTACAACCCATGATGCAGAAGAAAACATAAATCAACACCTGGGTACCCTAAAAATTAAAGTAACAGCCATTTGTCAGGTCTTTTTGGCCAGTGGGATGTTATCCTGTGTTTCTGGACTGCAGGGCTCAGTCAGTATCGATATACTAAAATGTGTATGCTTTATCTTCAAATAGGCTAACCGACCTCCAGCAAAGCTTAATCTGTTAACCTGCCAAGTGAAAACAAACCCTGAGGAGAAAAAATGCTTTGACCTCATATCACGTAGGTTTGTTGTTTAGGTCTTTTTACTTGAAGCTAATATCAAAGGCATTTGTGTTATTTTTGTTGATGTGAAAATGACCCACTTAAACATTTTCACAATTGTAGAGTGCTTCCCTTTCTAAAATGCCCTTCCTATGACAATTTACCATTTCACTTATCTTATCATAATGCAACTAACTGTACTTGTTTCTTTGGAAAACCACTTGTTTTTAAAGCTATCTTTACTCTTTCATTCTATATAATTTTGTGCTGCCTTACAGTAGAGTAACAATATTTTTGCTGTGACATTACTCTTTATATTGAAAGTGTCATACGTGATCATCTTGGAAAGTTACGACTTTCATACAAGATCAGAAGAAGCTTTTAAAACGTGACAAAATTTCTTAAAATGTAAGTGTAGTGGTTGCTATGTAACTGAAGAAAATAGTGAAAACTTTTTTAGTTTTGTTATCTCATAATAAATATAAAGGTGAGATAAACAGTCTACATATTAAAAACATCAAAACTGAATAGTTTAATTTTGGGGAACTGAATGGGATGATATGAAATTATATAGTAGAAGGTTTCCTTTGTTTTCCATTTTAGTATTATATTTGTGGGCTCAATAAAATATATTGTTAAAATGTATATCTCAAATTATTTGGGAAGAAAAATGTAAATCTGTTCCTCATTTGTTCCTTTGTTAGAGCATAAAGTTCTATTTGTAAATGTAAGATGTGCTAGTTAGGTTAATAGACTAGTACTTGTGTATGCAATATACAGCTTTTCCATTTCTGCACAAGCAAGTGGTCTTCCCTGTTTACTTCTGCACTTTCTTTCTTTGTTGATTACCATGTCACATTTTGCCCAATGTCAGCTTATCACAACATTATCATTTGTCCCATCATACATATGACAAAGCATAACTGGCCTCTTAGCCTTTTCCAGATGATTTTTTCACTTTATTATAGAGCTTAAAAACATCCCTTGTTTTTGAAAAACTGCAAATTGCTGTATCATGGCAAGATAAAATCTCCTATTCTTTATCTAGCACTCTCCTTTCTGTCCTTTTATGAATCTTCACTCTCTTAACATTTTCCATGTTTGAAAATATCTTTTAATACCTTTTTGCCTGAATATTTTTCAAACTTTAGGAAAGTTTGAACCCAGAGTAACTTTTTGCCAGTAGTTTTACCTCTGTTCTTTTCATCAATTATACTAATTTTATCTCCAACTCAATCACCAAACTGTATCATATCTCATTTGTTTCATAGACTTAAAATGTATTATGCTTTTTTCTTTAATAGTACACTGATAACAATGCTTAGAATTATGGAAGTAGTAGTAAATTGAAAATTTTTAGCTTAATTTAATTGAAACAGCTTGGGGCTTATCCTGATTGTAGTTTGGACTTTGTAAAATTTGTTTTGTCATTTTTGATTACTGTGGTTTTAAGAGCTGATTTGGCTACTGTAAATCTTACATACACAGATAAACTCCATATTTTAGTCACGCACACCACTGCCCCCAGCAGAACTTTAGACTTGTGGTTATTGAGGTTATGTCTAGAACATGGAAAAATTACTATGCTCTTCTGCTGCTCATGTGATATAAGCACAGCATTGAAGAAAACAGTTTCTGTTTAAAGAAAACACAAGAGCAACACCCTTGTGTAAACATAGGTATAGCCATAGATGAACTGTATGTAGTATGAGTGAAACTTGCTAAATAGACTTTTTGCCTGTAAACGCTCCAGTGATGAGACTAGAGACCTTGGGAGTCATATATCAATTAATTTTAGATTTTTCTGAGAGGTTTCTGCAAAATCAGTTTTTCAATCATTTTTTTTTTAATTAGTATGTGAATTATTTATTGTGCAGATGACAGGACATACCACTTTCAAGCAGAGGATGAACAGGAATGTCAAATGTGAGTTACTTCGCTAATTTTATTTCTGATACTGGTGTTGTACTGATAAGTTACCTTGAACTTTAGAATTGCTTCAACATGTAATAGCAATATATTACTGCCATTCTAGATGGACTTCTGTGCTACAGAACAGCAAAGAGGAAGCTTTAAATAATGCATTCAAAGGAGATGATAACACAGGAGAAAATAATATTGTTCAAGAACTTACAAAAGAAATTATATCTGAAGTCCAGAGGATGACTGGAAACGATGTGTGTTGTGACTGTGGAGCACAAGGTGACTCAATTAAGCATATTTCTAATTGATAAAGATGCTGTCTCATGAGAGTATTTAAGTTGATGTTTTATGCTTTTATTCCTTATCTCACAAATATTATACACATAGTAGGATATGCTAACAATTCAATTGCACTACTTTAGTATGATTGATTTTCTATGTGTGTATTGTCAGTGGGGAGAAAAGTTACACTTTTTTTTTTTTTTTTTTTAAATGTTTGAGAGTGAGCCAGGGAATATATCTAAGACTGTGCTCATTTGGAAAAGAATGCACCTGCTGACTATGGTTTGCAGCACTGGTTTTGTTGATCGACGGTTTTCTACTTTAATCTTCTTCAGATTATTTTTTAAATCCTGCTGTTTCCTGTGTTCTTTTATGTTACAGAGGCACTGCAGGAGTTAAGTTTTTTTTTTATTCTGAAACTGTGGCTGAAAACATCAGATCTGAGGCTATATGCACTTTATAAATTAGTAGTATCTTCCAGCAATAGATCCTGTATAAAACTATGGGAAGAGTCAATCCTGCTGTCTTTTAAAGAAGGTTCTAAACAGTGACTACCAAGCCTTTATCAAATACATTAATTTCTAAGCTGTCTAAATCTTCAGAAATTATTTGTCTGGAAGATGAGGGAATGTTATAGCAAGAGTGCAAAATACCAGGAGAAAAGACAAGCAAGGGTAACAAAGGGAGAGAGATGAGCTTTAGTATCTTTGAAATAGTTGAGTGAGAACCCATTGTAGTGTGGTGCTCTTTGTATACTTCAGAATCTCTGCTGCTTCACTTAGTCTGAAGTCTAAACTTGAAATACAAAAAACCCCACTGTAGTCATTGTTATTTCAGTTTGAACTGCAACTATACCACTGATTGAGAATATGACACCATTATATTGGTGGTGGAAAAATGCAGTTCCTGAAAGCCGCGTGGAGAATGAGAAACTGGGCTGTTTGAGCAGCTCCCTTGGAGGGCAAGGTCTTTTACAAAAAAAAATAGATTTTACATCTTCACTTCTTTTGCCATTAAAAAAATCTGGTTTATGTTTCCCAATTGAGTAAATGTAAAGGCATAAATTAAAAAAACCTGATAATTTAGATACAGGAATCCTATTTTACAGAATTTTATTTCTGTATACTACATTTTCTAGCATGAAATAATTACCTGAATAAATTTTAATTCTGTGGGTGCTTTCTGTTTCAGATCCTACCTGGCTTTCAACAAATTTGGGAATTCTAACTTGCATTGAATGCTCAGGAATCCATAGAGAACTTGGTGTTCACTATTCCAGAATGCAATCACTTACATTAGATGTGCTGGGAACATCTGAACTTTTGGTAATCAAATTGCTTTTTTTAACTTAAAAATAGCACTATAAAATACTTCCAACACAAGTACATTTTTGTCACTTGAACGATATGTTGTTACAATCTTGAAAGTTGCCTCTGGATAATCATAATTTAAGGCAGCTTAATTCTTCAAGTTTAAGGGAACATAGTGTCTTACTGTAATCTTTGCCTGATCTTAGAATTCAAATTAGTAGAGGCTTCGTATTTTTTGTGTTTCCAAGTCTTTTTACCCTTGGTTGCTTTTTAAAAGAACACAGCTGTTTGACATATAAATGTGCCTCCGATTAAAAATTGAAGGACTTCACAAATATTTATCCCATTAATTATTTAGCATTATTTTAGAAGAGAACTTTAATCTTCAAAGGAAGAAAATGTATTCAGCTTTTTTACACAGACATTATCACATACCAGCTGCTCTGCAACAGTTCATGTGTGTTCTTACCTAGCACAAAGCATTTTGAATTTATTGTATGAACTGGTGTTTTGATGGATTATTCTGCAGTTACTTGTTTGTGTATTAAATTGCAGCTGAAAACAGACATCTGAAAAGGTACCTAATCTGATCATGATTGCTGAGATAGTAGCAGAACTAGGAATCAGAAACAAAGTCCTAACTCTCATTTTCCCTTGTCCCCTCACCGCTATGTGAGTGGCCAATAACTGAACATGTTTATTAAGTCAGCTGTGGATTTTTTTTTTTTAACAGCTTGCAAAGAATATCGGGAATGCTGGGTTTAATGAGATTATGGAATGCTGTCTGCCAGTTGATGAGATGGTCAAACCTAATCCAAGCAGCGATATGTAAGTAAAGAGCTATTACTTCTGAAAAAGGCAGGCATTGAATTTAATATTGCTAATGGCTTATGCCATTATGGTTTGCACCAGCAGGCCACGGAAGATGTATAATGTCTTACATATAGCCTTATAGCCAAGGAGTAAACCTTTTTCTGATGCTTTGCATGTCTCTCTTTTTTTTTTTTTTTTTTTTTTTTAATTGAAATTTATCTTTATCTGATTGTACCTTCCCTAATAGTAAGGATTATTTTACCAGCTCTCTGAATCATGACTTGTGGGACAGAAACAAATTAAACATGACTTGTTGGGAATTTGAAAGACAGGCAAGGGTAGGGATTAAAACCAAGCCTATTAATTTTGTGCTATTTAAACACAAAATAGAAATTGGAATAAGGTACACATTTTACCTGAAAGATGTTGATCACCTAGTTTTTAGAAACTACAACTAGAACTTAAGTCCATCACTGTGCAGAATAAAGACAGAACATTTAATCGAATTCCTCGAAAACACTGGACTGTGATGGCAGAGACACAGCAAGGACAGCTGCCTACTTGGCAGGATACTGCTCCATCATAAAAGAGCTAGTAAATGATACAGAAACAAACCCAGAAGAATTGGCTTTGGGTGAAGCTGATTTTATATTGTCTGGACTTTCACTGTTCTGACAGAATCAATGTTAAACCATGTGGTTTAAATTATTTTTGACTACTGCTACAAATAATAATACAGAATATTGATATTAATAGTTATAATTACTAATAATTCTACTGAATGCTAAACTAATACCATAAGAAGACTTCTAAAAATGATACTTAAAAAAATAATTTAATTTGCTACATCTACATATCAAATTTGGGGGGTTTTATAATTAAATGAGAACCTGAAGACAAACTCTCTTTAAAACTTTGAAGGAATACAGTCATATGCTTTAGGAACAAGACACTCAATTTATTATTATCTTGATTTTTTTCTTTTTGCCCATCACATAGTATCTAGATGATGAAGTATGGCTTTGCTAAATGTCTTTTGTGCTTGTTGTGTTCATCCCAAGAGCTGGTAAGGAGTTATGCCTTTGGGAAGCTGTGGTGGTTTGACCTTGGCTGGATGCCAGGTGCCACCAAGCCGCTCTATCGCTCCCCTCTCCACAGGTGGGGAGAGAATGAGATGGAAAAAAGAAAGAAAACTCATGGGTCAAGATAAAGGCAGTTTAATAAAAAAAGGCAAAAGCAAAGGCGGCACGGGGTAGCAAAAGGAAAAACAAGATTTTATTCTCTACTTCCCATTAGCAGGTGATGTCCAGCCACTTCCCAGGAAGCAGGGCTTCAATACGCATAGTTGTTCCTCCAGAAGACAAAACATCATAAAAGACGAATGCCCCCTCCCCCCCTTCCTTTTCCCTTAGCTTTTTTTACCTGAGCTGATGTCATATGGTATGGAACATCCCTTTGGTTGGTTTGGGTCAGGTGTCTTGGCTATGTCCTCTCCCAAGATCTTGCCCCCTTCTAGCCCACTGGTGGTGGTGGGGAATATTGGAGACACAGCCTTGATGCTGTTTGAGCAGTGCTCAGCAGTAGCCATAATGTTGGTGTGTTATCAGCCCCTTTCTACATACCAATAGAAAGCACAGCACTATGCAGCTTGACCCAATACAGAGGCATGCAAGCTCCTGTCTTGCTGTGATGGGAAGAGGAGTAGTTATTTGTTGGCTGGGCATCAACAGCAAAAGTGGTAACTCATGTGCTGGTTCAAGTGTACTAAATTTTCACCTCAGTTCAGAGGCAAAACTGAAAACTCCATTACAGTTGTGGTGAGGAGTTGCTTTACAGAAGATACTCGCTGCTGTGAATACAGATCCAAGGCCTGGATAGTCTGTGCAGAGGTAGAAGGCAGATTTTTGTATCCCATGCCTTCCATCCCTTTCCAGCAGGAGTAGTAAGAGTACAAGTCAGGTAAACAGAAACCTGCCAGGCTGCTGTTAGCAAGCCAGAATTATGAAGCTTTGTTGTATCTTCTGTACATAGAGCTGGGTAATCTCAATCTCAACTTCACACCAGAGTTCAGAGGGGATAATTCATGGTTTGTCTTCATGTTGGATATTTGATTCATCTTCTGTAGCTATGTTTCATACTGGAAATACCAGACTGAATGTCTTACATGCATATTTAAAAAGGAAAATTATCATAATGAATGAGCAACAGTCTTTCCCAGATTTTATTTCATTTGCATGTATTTATGGAAATTCTAATGTGTATATTCTGCTAAAAGTTATAGAAGTAAATTATATTCAATTTCAGGAATGCAAGAAAAGATTATATTACTGCCAAGTATATTGAGAGAAAATACGCAAGGAAAAAGCATGCTGACAATGCAGCTAAATTGCATGCTCTTTGTGAAGCAGTCAAATCAAGAGACATTCTTGGATTAGTCCAAGTATACGCTGACGGTGTGGATCTCACAGAAAAAATCCCACTGGCCAACGGCCATGTAAGTGTTGTAAATTTTATTAGAAAAATTGTCGTAAGTGCAATATGTTTTCTTTAATTAGAAAGGACTGTTTTTTCTTCTTTGAAAATGAGATTTGAAACACTGTCCTGAACACTTGACCTTTTGATGATGTAAATAACAGAAGAAGATATTTAATAGCTTAATCTAAAATAGTTTGCAAATACTATCGTATTTTAAATGTATTGAAACCTTAAACATTAAATCATTCAATAATCTATTTGTTTTCAACCCATTTGTTTAATTTAAAGGAACAAAAGGTAAGCAATAGAAGTCTTCACAAGAGATGTTTTAATCGTAGCATGTTTGAATATTTTGAATTTAAATGTTTTAATTGATCTAATTTATGTCTTAATAAAATTTCTGCTTCTCTGTAGATAAGAAGAAACAAATGTGTTCTTTTATTTTGTTCTTAGGAGCAAGATGAAACAGCACTTCACCTTGCTGTTAGGTCAGTTGATCGAACATCCCTTCATATAGTTGACTTTTTAGTGCAGAACAGGTAAGTGTATGGAAAGCTATTAAAATGTTATTGGTGCTGCTTTTGTCTCAAGTAATACAAATACTAAAACTAATTCTATTACTTGCAAATGTAATTTTATTCTTTGAAAATCTTGTAATGAGAGAGCTTTATTAATATAGGGTAGGAAACTAAGTTTAATCAGCTTTCTTCTTCTTTCTTGTACTCCAATAGTGGCAATCTAGATAAGCAAACATGTAAAGGTAGCACAGCCCTGCATTACTGCTGTCTGACGGACAACGTTGAGTGCCTCAAACTGCTGCTGAGAGGGAAGGCTTCTATTGAAATAGGTAAAAGGGTAATGTGTACTTCAATTTCATATTTGTCAGTGCTTCAGATAAGAAACAGTGAAAGTGGAATAAATGCATTTTCTCCCCGATTGTTTATCTTAATTCTGTGAATATAATCTTCATTATAAAAAATCAAAATTCACTGTTTATTTCAAGTTTAAAATTGACTTATACATTACACTTGCTTTTTAAACAAATTTACATAAGTACCAAATTTTCAACTGATTTCCTGTTGCTGAGTTATACTCTGCCATTTCATGGCTGTCGTTTCATATATATTGCATGTTGAGTTGCTAGTGCTTGGCATCTTCAGAGGGTTGGTATGAGGTGGACCTACGTATGAAGGAAAGGGATGAATTTTAGAGTGTGTTGGTCTAGTACTTCACTATGTACCTGCAGGTTTGTCTTTAGTAATGGACATGTTAATAGTGACACCTATAATCTTAACTTTCTTTTCTTGCTGTAATATAGCTAACGAATCAGGAGAGACACCACTTGATATAGCTAAACGCTTAAAACATACTCACTGTGAAGAGTTGGTAAGTGATGCATCTTTCTGTGTGTTTGTGCATTTATAAGCAGAATGGGGTCTGAATATTTAAGAGTTTACAGTGGAATATTCAATGAATACATTCCAGATGGAATAGTTGTATGCTTAGAAATAGTTATATACTTATATCAACTTATATGCTTTTAAGAAGAAAATTCTATTTCTTTTTAGAGGCTTTGGAAATGCTAAATTTGTTGGGACCAGGGGATGATTCTGTTTGAGCTATTAGCCCCAGATCCACAAGTGTCTGATATCTTGTTGAAATCTAATCACTAAAGTACTTTCATGGGTGAAGGCCATTCTCTTGTTGCTCAGAGAAGTTGTGGATGTCCCATCTTTGGAAGTGCTCAATGGATGGGAATTTGAGCAATCTGATCTAGTGAAATATGTCCCTGCCCATGGCAGGGCAGGGAAGGGTAGACTAGATGGTCTTTAAAGACCAACCCAAGTTCCAACCCAAACCATTCTGTGATTCTATGAAGAGAAGCTGGCTACCATCACTACTTTTAGTAAGCAAGAAAAATGGATTACTGGGGTCAAGGCTTCTTGATAAGTGAGTCTGATTTTAAAAAAAAAAAAAAAGTCATTGCAGTTTATTTCTTTGACTTGCAATTTCTAAATCAAAGCAAATAGGATGTGGTGCATATTGTCAGAAAATGGAGAATGGACTTAAAATGGTTAATGAAAAGCCTAGTTGCTTTTGATTTATTTGTGTTGTGTTTGGTCACAGAGCTTAATTCTACAAACTTGCCCCAGTGCAGTAACTTTCCAGATTGCTGCAATTTGTTTTTAAAATAAAAGTAATATTTGTACTTAGAAACCAAGGTTCCTTCTATATGTGGTTTCTGTTTGTTTTTAAATGTGTTCTTTTAAAATAAGTACTGCATATAACATAGGTGTCAACAGTCATCTTTTTTTCCTTAGCTTACTCAGGCGCTGTCCGGAAGATTTAATTCTCATGTTCATGTAGAATATGAATGGCGGTTACTCCATGAAGATCTGGACGAAAGTGATGATGATGTGGATGAAAAGCTGCAGGTTTGTATCAGTACATTATTATTTTTCTGTACACATATCTGTGTAAGCATTATGTTTGTAATGATTTCAGTAACACTACTTTTTACTATAGGTATGAAGACACTGTGAAATAAAGTTCTACAGTAAAACATAGTAGCTTAAATTTTAGTTCCTTTAAGTATAGCTTGTCTTTCTCCTCTTTAATATAAGGTATAAAACATATGACCATGTGATGATGATCAAATTAAAATTAGTCAGATGTGATGTCTTTTTCTTAATGGAGTCAATAGTTTGTTTCAACACATCAGGGATATTTAGATCTGCTGATCGTGAAGCAGAACTAACATGAGCTAGGAAAATTGCCTTTACAAAGAGAGGCACCTTACAGTATCTCCTCCTGTTTGTGACACAGCTCCAGTCGATGGCTTTAATTTTGAACGGTTTGTGCATTAGCTTGTCTTCAGTGGAATTAAAGTTGTGCATTAAATAAGCCATGTCCATTAATAACAGAGTAGAATTGTAATCCTGAGTCTTCATGTAAAAGTATTTTTGGTTTTCTCCCGTTTCATACCTGAAATTTCTGTTGTTGTGGTGGTGCTATTGGGTCCAGAATCACAGAATAGTTGGGGTTGGAAGGGACCTCCATGGGTCATCTGGTCCAGCCCGTCTGCTAAAGCAGGGTCACCCAGAGCCAGTTGCCCAGGACCATGTCCAGATGGCTTTGAATATCTCCAAGGGTGGTCATATTAAAGTATTACAAAGTATGCGGTAGCTTAGGAACTTCATTGCATTTTCAAAATTCAATTTCCCAATTTGGGGACGAACTTCAAAAAGTGTTTAAGCACCTGAACATACAGACAGGGAACAAAGTACCATGTTTTGATACCTGAACAACACTTAAAAAAGGCTTGGATTTCTAGGGGCCAAGTAATTTGAAATGACATGTAGGCTCCTAAATACTAACAATGTTCTCTTGTAATTTGAAGTATTCCATATAAGAACTGAACACATGTTTCTGTTCTTTTTGTGTGTGGTGTTATAAATACTTACGCCTTTTCTGCTTCCTTTATAAAGTGCAAGTAATACACAATAGGCTGTATATTAGTTATTCTTCAGATGTTAGCACAACCTTTTTTCCTCTTGAAAGTAGCTAACAAAAAAACCTTTCTCCTCTAGATAATGAAATTTGACTTTTTTCTTTCTACAAGTTCTAGCATTTTAATACTTCTCTTGCAAAGTCCCCCATCTCAGCTGGGGCATGAATTGCTAATACTTAATTAATAACATAAAACCAAATATCGTGTGTTCAGTTTTTCCTTGTTTTCAGAAATACGAAAACTTGACAGTCAGTGGTTCATTTTCTTTGCCTTTATAGAATGTCTTTAAAAATTCTAGGCCATCAGACCACTGAATTGGCTTAATGTTTTGGAGACTAATTTTTACATCAGTAAGTTTCCTCTGTTGTAAAAGACCATTTTTGCAAGATCTTGTCTGCATAGGATTCTTCTCCCCGTGTCCTGTCTCTTTAGTCTAAGACAGCTATTACCTCTGGTGCTTGCTTGAACTAGAGTTACCGACAAAGAGGAAAAAAATTCATCACAAGCCATCCCTTTCAGAGCACATTTGCTACCTTCTGAGAATTTTCTTAAGGTTTTTTTTTTGAGAATTTTGATATCTGTGCAAGCATCTGGAATCTGTGAGCTGCTAAATTCAGTTCTTCTGGGGGAGCTTTCATATTATATCCTAGTATTTATGTGTTCCTATATATTATATCACCATCCAGATAATAACAGCAGTAATGATGACCTTTTTGATAAAGCAGCTTGAAACTTTCTCTTATGTTTCAGAGATTTCATTTTTTCCAGATGTAAAAGCTTTTGAGTGCCTTACACCTAGCAAATCCCTTTCTGGGACACTCTAAATATGTATTTTTTGATTTGTTTTTTCCTCACTTCCTTCATTGTTGCCTTCTGCAGTTGAACAGTCCCTGAGCTCCGCCTCATATAGGAAGTTATCTGCTACTCAGCAATGAGGCTAAAGTAATGAAACTGCTACTTCACTGCCCACTATTAATAGGCTTATACTACAGGGACTTTTGAAAGGAGATTAAGGGCTATTAATCACAGACTAGTGTCTGTGACTGCATTGAATGCACTGGTGAATACTGCTGTTGCTTAGGATCACATCAGAGTTCTGTTTATAGATGACAAGTTGTTGGGCTTGTCTCTCTTTCTGGTAAAGCAATTGAATAGATTTTGTCATCTTTGTCAGAAAAGGTCATGTCTGATCTTGAAGTTCTTTTAGTCCAGAATTTTTCATATAAAAGAAAGTCTAACCTGAAAGAAGGCTAAGACAGTCCAACTGGTTTCTGCTGCTCTTCCACACCCTAGCTGCCTGGTCTTACATCATCTTTTGCCTCCATTCTGGCACACATTTGTCCCTGTATTGAGCTGTTTCAGTTTGGTAAACCAATGAAAAGCTAAATCAACAAAGCAAAAAAGAATTTTCTGCTGGTTTAGAAAGCAGAAACAAGTGTGGGCTGAAACAGACTATCAGAACCAGGACAGTGGAGGGGTCAGGGAATGGACAGAGTCAGGCAGTGAGGAGTGAGGCTGCTGAGCCAAAATAAAGGTAGGGATTGATGCGTCTGTCTGTCAGGTACATCATTCTGATACATCTTCAGACTATAATGCTGTGCTATAACATGTCTAAAGGCCCTGCATGATCAATCCAAAGTAAGCATTGAATACATTCAGAAGAACATCGATTGCTTGTCTGCAATACTGTTGGTGTAAATCTTTATTCTGCCTAAATGCTGTTACTATAAGTGGTTATTTTAATTTGATACAGACAGTACAGTACATCAGCAATGTGTTTATCTAACGCTATTTCTAAAGTCATATTCATGCTCTCTGAGCTGTGGATTGTTACAACCCATTCCTGTGCTAGCCACGTGAATTTGTAACTCCAGCTATTTTAATTATCATTTGATAACAATAATTACTATGCTTGCTGTTGAAACAGGAAAAATAATGTGAAGTGTGCATAGCAAGCAGATGACTTGCTGTAAATCTCAAAGACAACTAATTAGATCTCATTTGATAATGTGCATGGGATGAGCAATGTTCCATCCCAGCTGCCGACTGAAGTAATCTCCCAAACTTGTCCAGCTTTATTAGCGAGCTAAAAAGAGTTCATGAGAAGTTTTGGCTCCTAATTTTGTTGTAGGCTGAGCAACAGGTAGAAAGAATACTTAGATGCAATTGTGTCTGTTTTTTGAGATCATGATCATCTATTTGGGATCTAATGCTGCTGAACTTCAGATGAGGCTTAGGATCTTTCGTTGTTTATTTACTTTCAAAAATAATGCCTGGTATTTTGATGCAGGGAAACTTTACTTGATCCAGTCTGAGTATCTATATTGACTATCTATAGGAGTATAGTCCCATGTATATAAGCATACAGTATTATCCTATAAGAGTATAATGAGAAAATGATGATTGTTTTGAAATGCAACTCACATTTAATCTTTTTTTTTTTGTTAATGTGAACAGTTTATCTTGATGAGGGCGGAATGTAGGTTTTAGGTTACGTATTAAAAGCAACAAAAATGCATTTTAGAAGCCATTTTTTCTTTCTAGTAACTAATAAATCAACTAATAAGTAAAATGAGTACAACTAATGTGGTATCTGAGTACTTTTGTTATTGTGTTTAAGCAACCCAGTCCCAATCGGAGAGAGGACAGGCCTGTCAGCTTCTATCAACTTGGATCAAACCAACTTCAGCCTAATGTAGCATCCTTGGCAAGAGATGCAGCAAATATTGCTAAGGATAAGCAAAGAGGATTTATGCCGAGTATATTACAGAATGAAACATATGGAGCAATACTCAGTGGCAGTCCACCTTCCATTCAGCCTGCAGTACCTGTGACAAGCAGTGCACCTCCTCTACCTCCAAGGAATATTGGCAAAGGTACTAACACTGGAAAATATCCTTGTATGTTAGAAGAGTGGTATCATAACATATTTTTTTAATTATTATTCCATTTTTAGGTTTTCTTTTATAGTTATTTTGCACAGGTAAGTATTGGAACAGTTTATTGATAGACTGTTCCAATGATAGACTTCATTTTATATACTTGAAGTGAATCTGCACAACCTGTTCTGAGTTTGATTTTCAGTATACCTGCAGGAAAGTACACGGTAGTGTTTGGGAAAACAATGACCAGGTAGCCTCAGTAGAGTTAAACAATTTATTAAAAGGAGGGCTGCAGTCAATTTAGTTTAGCAATTTTTTTTTTTTTTTTTGTAATATTCCATCTTTTCATACTTCTGTTTCTTGAAGATGTCATTGTCAGAGTTCAATTTAATGTACAATTCCAGTAGCATTTGACTGCTGTGGAAAAGTGTTTAAGACATGGGAGAGTGGAGGGTGTATGCATAATGTGAGAGATTTTAACCTTGCAAAGTCTTCTCTTAATAAATATATGCTTCATTGTTGTTGAAATAAAAGTATAAGTGTCATGATGTGCAGAACTGGATGATTTTAGAGAACTGGTAGGTGAATGAAGATGTAACTGCCAGTTTTTGATTATACCCGTATAAGCAGAACAACGTAAAATGCACGTCTCATCCTGGTTCAGAAGGGTTATGGGCTTGCAAAAACTACTATTAAGGCTGATGCTGTGAACTTCATTCTTATGTTCATATATAATCTATTTGGATCATGTGAAAGAAGCATAGAGAAATCTGTATAGGTCCTCTTTGTACAGTACATGTTCAGTGCATTTCATTGTTTTAATACCTTTATTAATCCAGCAGTTTTCATGGATGCTAAATTTATGTAAAGTTCAAGAAAAATGA
The DNA here is from genome assembly GCF_000687185.1 of Egretta garzetta. Taxonomy (NCBI): domain Eukaryota; kingdom Metazoa; phylum Chordata; class Aves; order Pelecaniformes; family Ardeidae; genus Egretta; species Egretta garzetta. The sequence continues at coordinate 1,251,568 of NW_009259798.1, forward strand.
CCGTGTAAACACATGATTTTCTTTGGTGCTGTAATTCAGACTCTGTAAGAGGAGATAGGAGCGGGGGATGTTCTAGGCATACGTGAGTGGCTTCTGCCTTTGGGAGCACTGTGCAGAGGTCAGAATGAAAGACGCTATACACCAGCGATTTGTCTGAGATGGCAAATTGAACATCTGTGTAATATGAAAAGTCAGTTATTGGTCTCACAGGAATGGCTGCAGCATAAAAGTTGGATTAAAATATGTTCTTTTGTTGGCAGAAAAACTGAGAACAATAGAACAGCGTGGTATTGGGTTACTTAAAAAGGTTAGCATGAGGCTGGGGGAAGTTTAGCAGAACATAAAACTTAACGAAGGTGGGATTCCTTTCATCTAACATTTTTGCATGAAGTCTGAGCTTAATACCTAGACGCTTTTTTTACTTGATGAAAAGGAATGTTTCCCCCACCAAACAGGAAAATTCACCCAAGGAGCTTGTGTAGTCTGTTTAACTGTTAGATTCTATCTCTAAATTAGTAATACAATTGGATAGTTAAAAAGACTGGTTTACCCTTTGATATTATTTTAATCATGGCCAACTATACTATTTTACCCACTGTTTGCCCTTGATTAAATGACACTTTTCAAAGAGTGTCATTTTAGTTTCATTCCCAACCCCAGACTTCTTGGCACCAGTATCGCACAACTCATGCCAAGAAAGCATGCTGCCTGGCTTAGATTATTAGCTCGTATTCTTTACTCTAGCAATGTTATTAGCCTATTATTTTATATTCATAGTTAAAAACTGTAATAGTATCATTGATCTTAGCTTCTTGTTGATTGCTGATGTTGTTGATGGTATGCTTATGGTGTATTATTACTCCTTTATCCTCTTGGCTTTAGGCTGTTCTCCAAGTCTCCTGAGCCTCTTATGCTTTTTCCTGCAACCTAATATTTATTCATACCTTACTGTGTTTCATCGTTTCTTAATATGATACTCATGTACTGAGTAGGGAGAAGGGGCATGATAAGTGCAAAATTTTTGACTTTATGAAGAAAACCTGTAGTATGTTTTTATGAAATGGGGACACAGCTCTTGAGCCTAAGAATGGAGTCATGTAGGAGGTCCCAAAAGAAGTCATACTTTGTTACAGTTTCATGACTAGTTATTATAGCTTCTTGTTTGGGTGAAATTCAGAATCACAGTTTTAAGTCAACTCCAAGTCAAAACTGATGTTTCACTTTGAGTCAGCAATGTCTGCTAATGCTCATGTGAGAGTGAGGTCCTTTTCTTGCAATACCTGAGATGATTATAGCTATCAGTCAGGGATTAAAGAAGGTAAAAAGACTTGCCTTCTGTCTTCCTGTTGAGAAATTTCTGCTTTTTCAAGTGTTGACATATTTTAAAGTACTGACTGGAGACAAATTTTACTTAGGTAAAGTGTTAGTAAGACTTCACGCAGAAATGTCTGTGTAACTTTTTACACCAGTCTCTCATTTCTACTCTGGCATTCCAGCATGATAGCAGTGGTTCTTGTTGCTGAATATAGTGGTCTAGCTGCACCATTTTTAAAAGCACAGGTGTGTGCTTAGGGTAAGCAATAATAATAATACAGTATTTTCCTCTCTTTTTAGTTCAGCCTTCAGTTCTTGGCAGTGGTATTCAGACAATTTCTTCATCTAATGCAATGTGGAAGACAAATTCTTTAGGAGTGGAAAGTATAAGCAGGCAGAGGTCTTCATCAGATCCACCAGCTATTCATCCCCCTGTGCCGCCATTGCGTGTAACATCTACAAGTATGTTTCCACTTTCCCCCTGTTTTCCCTTCTGCTGTATCTAATCATAGTTGGCTTATTTTTCCATTTCCACAACTCATACTTCCTCTTTTGGTGACTGTAGCTTTGGCCTATCGTTCCCATCCAGTAACTTTGTACAAACTGTTTTCTCTGATGTTCCAGTGAGGACTGTATGGTGTAGTTCAGGGTC
>NW_009259798.1:1253573-1261822 GCF_000687185.1 Egretta garzetta
CCAGACCGCGGGAATGCAAGAAGATGTTTTAATGCATTGCCAGCTGCTGTTGTGGTGGTTTCAAGAATTCAAAAGAAATTTTAATTAATTGCTAAAGCTACTGTGAAGTTAGTTAGATGTTAATCTTAGCAGGATTTTAGGAAAAGACGTTCCTCTAAATAAAATTTGTCAGATATTATTCACTCAGTTACTTTTCCATAAAATACAAACTGAAGGCCTTGACTGAGCAAACAATATTAGCATTTTATTAAATATATTCTGATCTACTATTTTCAAGAATATGACTGATTTTGGTAAGAATTTTCTTCTCATGTACTTTAACGCTTGAATGAATTGAAGTACTTGTGAACTCTCTAACCTTGACTAGGTAAAACAAAAGATAAACCTCTTTCCAAAGAGGTCCTCCTTCCAATGGAAGGATTGCTTTCTATTAAAGTTATTGATTACATGTAGTAAAACATTTTTCTTGAATGGGGGTAAATCCTGTAAGAGCAAAAACTGTGGATGGGAACCCAAGAAACAAAATGGTAAGTAGAAATTTAATTCCATTTCACTGTCAAACTTTTTTCTGCAGATGTGCTTTCTCCAGCACCACCGCCTCCAGTGGCAAAGACAGCCAGCATTATAGAAGCGTTGAACCAGCAATCTAAACAGCCACCAGCTCCTCCACAAACTAAGCCAACCCCACCACCACTACCCCCACAACCTCCTAGTAGAATCTCTCAAAGAAAGCCTATTCCTGGGTAACTTTTTAATTTAATGTACTTCATAATTATTAGTAACTTTTCAATTTTATGGTATATAACGTGCAAGTCATCTATAAAGCATGCATAATTTTGCCAATGATAAGTTCTCAAGTATGGGAATGAACAGAAGGCAGACACTCAGGGAGAAGATTACAAGGATTCCCACAGTAAAAGCGAGACAGCCTACTGATTTAAGACTGTATGACTTGCAGAATATCTACATAATACTTAGCTGTGATGGAAATAAGAAGCCACAAAAAATTCCTTTCTCATCTAATAACAAAGAAGAGATGATGTGATTTTATGTCTGATTGTGCCATTTATTGTTTACATGCTTTGCAAAGGTTCAGTTCCATTCAATATTTCATTCATGGCAGGAGTAGAGAGACCTGGAACAGAAAATATCGGTTTTAAATTTGCAGGAAACAAAGTTAGGAGGAACAAGTGTATTGGAAAACAGGATTGTATACAAAGCAGCCTTGAGAAACTGAAGTAGTAGTCAAGGGAGAAAAGGGGTGTCATTCAGTAAGCAACACTTAGTACTTAAGAACACTCAACTACAAAAACGAAGGATGGAGAACAGCAGAGTATGGTTAAGCAAAAGTCCTTAAGAGAAGAATCTGCAAGGACATAGTGAATCATAAATAAAAGTAAGTCAGATGACTCATTCTATTGTGGAAAAGTCAAAGAGAAATAGTATTCTTTGATTATAGCCTACAAATTATATGAATTAACCCTTCCAGTTGACTCAACGTCAGTAATGCCTCAGCTGGACTACTGTGTTCAGTTTGGGGTATTGCAGTAAAATAAAGATACAAAATAGTGAGGCAGAAACCAGGTAATGAGAAGTCTAGAAAATATGACCTATGAGAAAAGTTTGGAAGAACTAAGATTCTCTTGTATTTCTTAAAAAAGAAATTGTAGCATAGATACATGTTGTACAACATTATGCCATTGTTTCTTACATCTCATGATGGCTCTAAAAAGAAGACTTTTGTTTAGGTTGTGACTAGAATAATTTAGTTAGACACTAAGGAAAGCTTTCCAAAAGTAAGGGTAGGGAAATACCATAGTAACTTGTCTGGGAAGTTTCTGGATTCTCTGACACTGAAAATTTGGCAGAGTACAGCCTATACAAACTTAGTTATAAGATACAGGGATATGTATGTGTATATGTGAGATAAATAATATACATGGTTGATCCTTTGTAAATGAATCATAGAATCACTTTGGTTGGAAAAGACCTTTGAGATCATCGAGTCCAACCTTTAACCTAACCCTGCCATCCCACCACTAAACCATGTCCCTAAGAATGAAAGAGGTGAAGAACCTTTGACCTTTGAGCTGTCTTTCTAGTCCTTTGATTGCATATACCATACTAAGTAAAATGGAAAAGCAACTTGCTGAAGCTTGCTATAATGTACAGATTAATACGGATATGTAGTTTTAATGAAGAATTTTAAAACAGCGTTGAAAGGAACTCTAGAACTTAGGAAAAGAAAATCTGCTGTACACAAATGTCAGTGATTGAACCTATTATTATTATGCCTTAGATTTTTAAATTAAGTGCAACTTATGATTGGTGTAATCAAAAATATGGAAGCAAAGTAGTATTTTTAAAAGCAAAATAGCTGTCACTGGAACATACTGAAGACATGACAAGAATTTTATAATTTATAAAATACTCTGTATTGTTGCTGTTCAAGTTCTTGTTTGTTTCTCAAATGTATGAATTTCTGACTTTCTACACAGGACTGAGAAGTCATCTGGCTTAACTAACAAAGGGCAGTCCAGAGGACTTGGGTCTCTACAGCAAACTGGTAATTGTGGTTTAGAGATTTATTTTATTGTAATTAAGCTATCGTTGTAACAGCTTAAGGGAGTGTGGTTTTTTTTATTTACTTTACACATTTAAATACAGACAGTACCAGCATTATTGTTGTTTCTCTTCTTGACTCTGTAGGCCTTGATGCCTCAAGCTCTTCTGCCTGAGCAGAGTTCTGGGCCAATTAATGTAAATAATGGGTCCAAGTAATAAGAAACAGAACCACAGAATGGTTGAGTTTGGGAGGGACCCCTGGAGGTCATATGGCCCAAGTCCTCTGCTCTAGCAGGGCCACCCAGAGCCAGTTGCCCAAGACTGTGTCCAGAGGGCTTTTGAATATTTCCAAGGATGGAGACCACAGGCTCCCTTGGGCAACTTCTGACAGAACTCAGTCACCCTCACAGTAACAAAGTGTTTCCTCATGTTCAGACAGCACCTTCTGTGTTTCAGTTTGTACCCATTGCCTCTGGTCCTGCTTTCCAGCTGGGTGGCCACCAGCATATATTGATGCATGGGCTTGTTTGTCCCCAGATGCAGGACTTTGTACTTCCTTGCTCCAGATTTTCCCCTGGTCTCTGGGACTTGGGATTCCTGAAGACTAGTCTTCCTAGTAAAGACTGAGGCAAAGAAGGCATTTAGTACCTCAGCCTTTTGCATGTCCTGTCTAACCAGATCCCCCATCTTATTGAGCAGTGGGCCCGTGTTTCCCTAATTTTCCTGTTGTTACCTATGTATTTACAGAAACCCTTCTTGTTGTCTTTGACATCCCTTGCCAGATTCAATTCCAGTTAAGTTAGCTTAATTAACCTCACCTAAACCCCACTCAAAGGATGCATTATCAAAACTTTAGTTTACTCTCTTGTTTGCATGTGTCATAAACAAGGTAACAGTACACATTTTAGAATAGAAAAATGTGTTTCTAGTTTGCAAATCTAAAGCTCATATAGTGTCATTTTTAATTAAATTGCAAATTTATATTGCTCTTTTCATGATAATGAACAGTGTTCATTACTCATTCCGCTCTTTTCGTTGTCCAAAGTAACTACTACTTTGGGACATTACAATAACATCATCTCAATAAAATGTCTGAAGTAAAGTTTGTGTGGATTCTGTGGTGGTTGTAGTGGAATTCCTCCTACTGAGTTTCCCCTTCTACTGTATGTATTATGTTAATTGGTTCTTACTGTGATTCTTTTTTTATTTCCCCTTGACGTACCCAAGGGGAGTTTAGTAATGACTATCTGCTATCTGTGTCAGGAGTCTCCTGTGAAGGATAGAGCATCTTGATAATGATGGTCTTTACTAGGAAAGAAGGGTTCTAAAAGCACACAGTCTACAGTGAACAAATGGGGAAGTGGGATATTTGATTCTGCTCTCATCTGTTTTATAGGGTTTTTTTTCTTTTAGCATATCTGCACTATTAAAGGTCTTAGGTAATTGTTTTTGGGAAAAGAGGTCTTTTTGGTAAGGAAAAGGATAGAAAAATTCTGTTCAGTTGTTTAGAAGGAACCATTAAAAAACCTAAATACTCATAGGATATAAAATTATTTGTATCCTTTAAAGAATAATTAATTTGGTTTCAATTTGTGTCATCACTCTTACTTTTTTTAAAACATGCCTAAAATTTACTTGTTTTACTTACCTTAGCAGCAGGAGAGTCCATATGTGAAATTCCAGTAACACAAACTGGTTCTACAACAAATACTTTGGCACAAATCCAACCACCAGCACCAATGCCAAGGAAATCACAAATAGTAAGTAGATAATCTGGGGTTTCATTTTATTAAATATTCCACACTATCAAACATGCTGTTGACGTAATAGCGTATCCTGTTATGGAGAAAGTGTGAGAATCATGAAAAATACAGAGCCTGTATCCTGTGTTAAATATGTGTGTGACTTGTACTAAATACTTATGAAAACTTTCCTTGCATTTCCTATGTGATAGTATGTGATTTTAAATTTTAAAAGAAAAGCTACCAACAAAAAACCAAAGAGAAGCAAAGAATCCACGCTTGTCTTTGATTTGTGTCCAAAGATGACCAACACAATCCACAGAATGTATGGTTTGACTTACTGAAAGTAGGTAAGGTTGATAAGTGAGTCACTTGTAGATCTTCATTCTTAAACTTCAGTGAAGTAAGTAATAAGGGAGCTTTTGTGCTTACTTTTGTCATGAAAGTAGATACAGTTGTTCACATAGGTAGATCAAATGGCTTCAGACAAGACTAGTAAGAGGCAAGTTCAGAACACAAGAAATTGGTTCTTGGTGCAGTTGGCTCTCTTTGCATCTCTTTGACATGCATCCACTAGTAAATACACAGAAACCACATTTGACTTGAAACATCCCCAACCAGAAGGTGGTTGAAGGGTGGAGGGGAAGGCTGGAAGTGTTGGGCTGAAAGTATTGAATATTCTTGTTCTCCAGCCTTACAGTGACTGTTAGAAGAGAGATACTGGATTTACATGGACTCTTGATCCAATTATGTGGCCTTTTTATACTCTTATTTATTATTTATGATCTAGGACCGTGAATGGTAACACACATACTAGTGTCAATACCTGTATTCTTATACTGGCGTAGGTAAAGGGATGTATTGCCAGATGTCAGTTGAGCTGTTATGTTATGTGTAGTTCGGCTGGGTCTTTGGTCCTTGCTCAGATTTTGTATTTCTTCTGTGATAGACAGAAACCATCTGTATGCTTGATTGTATTTCTCTGCGGTAAGCAAATCACAATATAGAGTCCATACTTCTTGAGATGCTGTAATGTGACTAGGTCTGGGCTGTTTCATGCTTTACATTCTGTGTAGGACTGTGGTTGAATAGGTAAATAAAAACCTGAGAGGTTAGAGACGTGCTGTTGCTGCTTCTGCAGCTGTCGTACTAACGGGCTGTAATGAAAAGACCCGCCTTCTTCCATCCTCTGTCTCTCTCCCTTCATCCATTTTTCCTTAACCATGTCTACTGAGATAGTAACTCTCCAGGACAGACTTCAGTGTGTTTGTGTGCATAGGTTTGCACATTTGTCTTGAGCTCTTAGAACTCCTGTTAGCTGTTTCTCATCTGATAATGCTGAAAAGCCACAGAGACATCTGGAGTTCATCTTGCATTAGTTGGGAGTATAAAATCTTCTGTTTTCTTGCCTCTCCCACTCTTGTTTAATGAAGTTGCTGTCTGTCTTGCATCAAAATAACTTTCACAGAATCATAGAATCGTTTAGGGGGGAAAAGACCTTTAAGATCATAGAGTCCAACCATAAACCTAACTGCCAAGTCCACTGCTAAGCCATGTCCCTAAGCGCCACATACACGTCTTCTAAATACCTTCAGGGACAGGGACTCCACCACTTCCCTGGAAGCCTGTTCCAATGCTTAACAACCCTTTCAGCGAAGAAATTTTTCCTAATGTCCAATCTAAACCTCCCCTGGTGCAACTTGAGGCCATTTCCTCTTGTTCTGTGGCTTGTTAATTGGGAGAAGAGACTGACACATGGTTTAGACCACAATAAAATTAAACGGTCTGATTGGTGTAAAATGGAATATCTGTCCCTTTTGCTTACATGCACTGATGGAATTGCCATATTTACTCTGTGAAGCTGTTGGATCCTGATCACAGATTCTGTTGTGTGTTCTGGGATTCAGGTCTTAAGCACTGGATACGTCCTTTCAACACACCTGTCAGTTCTGAAACAGCTCCTTACCTGGCTTTCTGTATAAATTTAGGTTGTAGTAATTCTCTGTTTTCTCTGCTCCTTTGTTTTATAGGACAAATTGTTTTAAGAGTGAATGGGGTATCCTGGCTGTTTTTTCAGAACACTCCCGGTGTCTCCACAATTCAATATTAATTGCACGTAATTTGAAGAACAAATCTGACTCTCCAGATGTCTCTAGGACTTCAGTAGGGTGAATTTTGTGAGGCTGAGAAAATCAGCTGGATGATTTTCTTCTTGTCATAAGATAGACAAGTAAGGGAAACCTTACTTCAGGGAGTAGTTTTAGTAGTTTTCAGGTTTAACCCCAGTCAGCAACTAAGCACCATGCAGCTGCTCACTTGCCCTCCTTACCCCCCCACAGTGGGATGGGGGAAGGAATCAGTAAAAAAAAAAGTAAAACCCGTGGGTTGAGATAAAGACAGTTTAATAGGACAGCAGAGGAAGAGAAAATAATAATGATAAAAGAATATACAAAACAAGTGATGTAGAATGCAATTGCTTACCGCATGCTGACCAATGCCCAGCCTGTCCCTGAGGTCCCCAAGCAGCAATCGCTCTCCCCTGGCCAACTCCCCCCAAGCGTGACATCATATGGTCTGGAGCAGCCCTTTGGCCAGCTGGGGTCAGCTGTCCTGGCTGTGCCCCCTCCCAGCTTCTTGTACACCTGGCAGAGCAGGGGAAGCTGAAAAGTCCTTGACTGGTGTAAGCACTGCTCAGCAACAACTAAACCATCAGTGTGTTATCAGTATTCTTCTCATGCTAAAACCAAAGCACAGCACTATGCCAGCTACTAGGGAGAAAATTAACTCTATCCCAGCCGAAACCAGGACAGTGTGCTAGTTAAGGTGCTTTAGCTAAATCAATCTAGCTAAAGCATCTTAGCTGAGATTTAGTCAAGGGCCCCTCAGCTAAAGAGCTTTAGCTAGATCAGTCTAGCTAAAGTACTTTGGTTAAATCACTCCATTTAGCCTTATACTCCAACCCTTTTTGCTAAGTCTTTACCCTGCCAGAGAATCAAGAGGCCAGCCCAGATTGAGGAAATGATTGCAGAAGTACTCCTTGAGAAAAAAAGAGGTCTAGTTGTACATGGACATGTAGCCAGTGGCTTATCTCCTGTACAGTGCATTTGCTCAATAGCCTATTTTTCAGATGGAAATTCCTGATGCATATTTTTTTTTTCTTCAGTGTATATTTTAGGTTTTTGAAGCCATATTATAGATACATGGGAAACTTCCCTGGAAGATTGTAGGCTTCTGGGAATGGGTTTTATTTTAATTTTCTTGCCTTCTAAAGAACAAGAAATACCTGTAATTACTGCACTTTGAAGTTAGTAATTATATCACTTGTGCTGATGGGAAGCTTTTTCCTCTTGACCTAGAAGGCGGTTGTGGTTCAAACTGTAACTTGACTGAGATGGAGCATCTGGCAAGATTGCTATGATGCAGTGCAAGGCTGCCAACTCACAGGGGCGTGTCCCACGGGTAGAGCCTAAGGGTATGCCTGGTCTGGGCAGGTCAGGTTTCTTTAATACTAAAATGTAAATGGGTGCTTACAGAGGAGCATAAGGATCATGCTACCTCCCTCCTTCCCCATCCACAGCCCCCTTTTTCTGCATAGAATCATAAAATAGAATCACAGAATTGTTTAGGTTGGAAAAGACCTTTAAGATCATCAAGTCCAACCGTTAACGTAACCCTGCCATCCCACCACTAAACCATGTCCCTAAGCACCTTGTCTACCCGTCTTTTAAATACCTCCAGGGATGGGGACTCAACCACTTCCCTAGGCAGCCCGTTCCAGAGCCTGACAACCCTTTCAGTGAAGAAGTTTTTCCTAATGTCTAACCTAAACCTGCCCTGGCGCAACTTCAGACCATTTCCCCTCGTCCTATCATCTGTTACCAGGGAGAAGAGGGCAACCCCCACCTCACTACAGCCTCCTGTCAGGCAGTTGTAGAGGGCGAT
>NW_009259798.1:1262042-1276570 GCF_000687185.1 Egretta garzetta
CAGTACCCCCAGGTCTTTTTCTGCCAGGCAGCTTTCCAGCCACTCTTCCCCGAGCCTGTAGCGCTGCATGGGGTTGTTGTGACCCAAGGGCTGGACCTGGCACTTGGCCTTGTTGAACCTCATACAGCTGGTCCCTTTGCAGAGCCTTCCTACCTTCAAGCAGATTGACATTCCCATCCAGTTTGGTGTCACCTGCAAACTTACTGAGGGCACACTCAATCCCCTCATCCAGGTCATTGATAAAGATATTAAACAAGACTGGCCCTAGGACTGAGCCCTGGGGGACACCACTTGTGACCGGCCACCAACTGGATTTAACTCCATTGACCACAACTCTCTGGGCTTGGCCATCCAGCCAGTTCTTTACCCAGCAAAGGGTACATCTGTTTGAGCCATGAGCCGCCAGCTTCTCTAGGAGAATGCTGTGGGGGACTGTGTCGAAGGCTTTACTGAAGTCCAGGTATACAACATCCACAGCCTTTCTCTCATCCACCAGGCGGGTCACCTGGTCATAGAAGGAAATCAGGTTGGTCAGGCAGGACCTGGCTTTCATGAACCCGTGCTGGCTGGGTCTGAACCCCTGATTGTCCTCCATATGCCTGGTGAGCACACTCAAGATGAACCTCTCCATAATCTTCCCCGGTACTGAGGTCAGGCTGACTGGTCTGTAGTTCCCCGGATCCTCCTTCTGGCCCTTCTTGAAGATAGGCATCACATTGACAAGCCTCCAGTCATCTGGGACCTCCCCTGTTATCCAGGACTACTGATAAATGATAATAAACCTCTGCCAGCTCCTTCAGCACTCCTGGGTGGATCCCATCTGGCCCCATAGACTTGTGGACATCCAGGTGTCATAGCAGGTCAAAAACTGCTGCTTCCTGGATTATGTGGGGTTTATTCCACTCACCGTCCCTGTCTTCCAGCTCAGGGGGCTGAGTACCCTGGGGATAACTTGCTGGGCCATTAAAGACTGAGGCAAAGAAGGCTTTAGGTACCTCAGCCTTTTCCTCATCCTTAGTGGCAAAGTTCTTGACCTAAATGTTCTCTTGACCTAAATGGCACTTACAGCTCTGCTCTGGCGTTTTAGGGTACAAAGGAGAGATTTTTGCTGGCTATGGCTGGGCAAACTGGGGGAAAAGGGTGGACTCATGGTATACAGCTTATGCTCTGCCTCCAGGTCCTGTGCCTCTCCACTCCTTGCATGGAAACACTATGTAGGTAGCATTGTTGTTGGTCTGCAACAGAGAATGAGGTGGCAGAAAACAAATGCAGCAGCAGGCTGGGTTGCATTGGGAGATGCGTGAGGTTAGGATGGTGGATACTGTGATACCAGAGCAAAACAATTTCAGCATCACTGAACAGACAAACAGAACACTACTATGGTTCTATCTATGATTGGTTCTGTGATAGGAGTCCCACTGCGATACTGGAACATTGCAGCTCCTTACTAAACTTTCTTATTGGAAGAGCTGACAAACCACTTCTATGGCTTCTAGTCCTCAAAGCACTAGAGGGAGGCAGAGGACGTTTCGGATGGTTTGTACACTGCTGAAATAGGTTTAGCAAATTAAGAAGGGGCATATTGGCAGGTGGCTCAGGCCTGATAATGCTTCTTGCTGTTACACTTGCTGCGTAGCACTTGGTCTTGATCACCCCATCTTCTGAATAAAATTATACTTGCTGCAATGATGTAGAGCTCTGAAGACAGGTTTGGATGAGCCAAATAGAAGATTGCTAAGGAAAACTTGGCCCACGTTGGTGGCACAGTGGTTCTGAAAGGCTCTGGATGTTGCCAAAATCATCCTGAAGCATGAGCACCCAGCATAAAAGATGTAGCTGAACTCTTAACCTATGAAAAATAATGGTTGGAAGCAGTTCTGAAGCTTTCTTTAGATCAACTCCAAGTCTATTCTGTCTCTTCCATGCTGTATTGTTAACATTTACTTATTTTTATATTTCAGTCAAAAACTAAACCCAAGAGAGTAAAAGCAATTTACAACTGTGTAGCAGATAACCCAGATGAGCTAACTTTTTCAGAGGGAGATATTATTGTAGTTGATGGTGAAGAAGATCAGGAGTGGTGGGTGAGTATTTTTCATTTTCCATCAACATACTTTGAAAGAAATAAATGAAATTTAAAGGCTAACACTGACTTCAGAAGATCCTCTGCTGGGTTTCCAAATAACAAGAAAAGTTTCTCTCATGGAAACCTGATTCCAGAAAGGTCTTTTGTTCAAAAATCAAACTTCAGATAAGTTTTTGGCTTTTCTCATTCCGAAAAAAAAAAAAAAAAAAATCTGATAGTAGGGTTCACAATATACAGACGACATGGTCTGTTTGAGTCAGGAAATTCTTGGGGGGCGTCAGCAGTTTAAGAATCTGATCTTATTTCATCTTCCATGAAGATGCTATGTGGTGGGCCTCAGAAGACAGCTTTGTATTGTCCTAATTCGTCAGCTGACTGAGACTGAGAAATCATCTGTTTGAGCTGGGAACCCATCTCAACTATTTTACATTCCAGCTAAAGCAAAGTCTTTGTTACGCATGAAAACACTTGCCTTACTCTGATCGTTAGCTAGCGAAGAATAGAACTTCACATTGCATCTAAATTGACAATAATGCTGTATAAACACAAATAGACACATGTAAAACCCCAAACTGATGAAGCTCGATCTATCCTCTTCCCTTTCAGTGATTGGTAAGAGGGGGAAGCAGCAGCAATTTGACAGAGGCAGAATATGGGTGGCCAGGCATTGCAGAATGCACTGAAATGATGTAGCAGTGGTACTGCATTAAGAGGTGTTACTTTCAAAGAATCAGATAAAACAGAATCAGAAAAAAAAAAATGTCTATAGCTGAGTAACAAATGCACCTTGTCAGACTGAATTTTTTAATAATGTTTCCCTTTTGCTAAAGAAAAAGACCACCACTGCAGAAAAGATGTAGGGGAGGGGTTTGTCATACTACGGGCAGGAAGGTATTCATGTTGGGGGTACTGAAATGCCTTTTTGAGATTAACTTGAAAAATATCTGCACTCTTTCAGATTGGTCATATTGATGGAGATCCTAGTCGGAAAGGAGCTTTCCCTGTATCATTTGTGCACTTTATTGTTGACTAAATGCTACTGATAAGCGGAGACATTTCTCATTTCCAGCAGTCACAGAAATAAGTTTTGCTCTATTTCATTTCATCTACCTATCTGCAGAGACACCTGCCAGAGCACTGCCCAAGTTGTAGGTACTGTAGCTTACTTTTTTATTGCCATCGTTCTGATTTTGGGACTTTTAAAACTTTTTTCTATGTGAAAACTTCTCATGAGCAGTTTACACTTTAAAAAAACCAACTCTTCCTGTATTTTTCAAGGTGAACTGAAAAGCTTTAACAATCAAAATCCTTGTAAGCATGTGAACATCACAACATTATGTTCTTCTCAATCAGTTCACTGTAATTCTATTCTCCCTTTTGTAACATGACAATACCACAGTTCAGTGTTGCTTCCCCAGTCAAAGAAATTGTGTGGATCTAACAGGGCAGTGAATTTATCCAATTCTCGATACCATTTGAAGCGTTGGAACCAAAACATGTGAGCTGCTGCGTGGTTCTAAACTGGACTCATTCAGCATCTTGCCATACTGGCTGTCATCCAGAACACCACCTATTACGGAAGAAACAATTTCAATCAGGTGTCTTTGGCCAGGTAAAAGTGAAAAAGTATTTCAGTTTACCACAGGAGAAACTTCTTTCTTTCAGAATGGATGTAGATATTTGCTTAAAGTTATCTGAAATCTGTGTTAGTCGTTGAACTTTCTAGTTCTAATTTTGTGAGCTCAAGACTGTTTCATTTTCCTATGCTGCACGTGTGTAGAACCTGTTTTTTGAATGTTCTTTATGTATGTTACATCCATTTTGGTCGTTTCACGTGACTACTGCTGGTTAACTAAACTATGGCAATATTAACGAGTTACTACATTAACTCAAGGATATGAAAACTGCACTTCCTGAAATGTACCTAACTATGATGATGGATTGCAGAGCATTTCTTACACTTGTCTCATTAGAACGTTTAGACTTTGTTTTTAAATTCAGTTTTCTTCAATCATCCAGCAATGTGTTCACATGGAGAACATGCTTGGTGGAACATTTAGGTAATTAGCCTTGGTCAATAAGGTATCACCTCACACGTACACTACGTTATGTTCTGTTTTATAAGATTTGTGTGCCACTACCTTGCAAACAATGATAGTTTGCTAACTCACTCTGTATTTATATAATATACCCACATATATGGTAGCTACACTGTTGTTAAATTTGTTTTACTGATTTGTGAACAAAGGCTAGGCCATGGATGGTTCCCAGTTGGTTGATGGAATACAAAACACCAACACAAATCTGGCGTCAGTTTGATGTTTGTATATTGTGAAATGGTACCAGTTTTTGCTTATGCTACAGGGAACGACCGATGGCACAGGATGAGAAAAATCAATGTCTAGGTCATATTGGCTTTGATCACGTTTCGTGAATGTCATATCTCTAGATTTATCGAGAGAACTTTGAATACCTGACAGAAGGTGTTTAAAATTGGCCATTTCATATTGAACGGAATGGAAAATGGGCCCACCACCATATATGCTTATTTGGAGAAGAGTCACATTGCGTCAGCGCTGGACGAGCAACACTGATCTTACCTTGTCTCGCCTTTCCTAAATGGTACAGTTGGCTGATAGCCTCTCAAACGCGTGGGTACAGCCGAGCACACGCCTAACTTTCATCTGCTAAGATGCTGTTGCTGCAGTATAAACGGGGAACAAACTGGAACGTTTCGAGGTATTTTTGTTGCAAGTTGAAGCAAATTAGTCCGTATTTTCAAAGTTCCCAGTAAAACGACAGAGTAATAGTTCAGCCACTAGGGTTTTACTCACTCACTGTTCAGTTTGCAACACTATTTTGTATGTTTCTATCCCTGATAGAGTCTAGAGAGTAAACGGGCATATTATTTTGCACAGATCTCCTAATGTACAGTATTTTTAACACAGAATCTTATAGTGTATGTAACAACTCGTAAAGTTAAACAATGATGCAAATTTTCCTTGAGTTCTGCTAGAAGAGGAATACACTTTAAAATGCCACAACCTTGTTTGCTGGTCACTTAGGAACTAGCAAACTTGCAGACTACAACGTAATAGCACTAACGGTGCAGACAGATCAAATGTTGAGGACCAATTAAAGAGCAGCTACGCAAAATTTATCCCTAGATTTTCAATGTTTCTCAAAGTTTGCTCCTCTGGCAGAGGAAAAAGAAATTCTAGAGCCTGTAGATATCTATTTATAATATAAAATTAAGAATTTTAAGTCCAAAATTTTGGCATATTTCGTACAACTTTTCAAATCTGATTAAAGTAATGATTCAAAAAGCCTGTTAATAGACAGACTATTAGGTTGCTGTGTTAACTGTTTAAGAAGGAGCAAGTGACACTTAAAATGCAGCTTAGAATGCTATGAGATGTATAATATTCAATTCAGTTGTTTTTATTTTGTTTAGTTGCAGAGCAACTGTATATATTGTATAACCTAAAATCAACTCTTATTTTCAATGTCCTGGATGCAGTGATTTATAATTAGAGCATGATTAATAAATTTTACTCTTGTTAACCAGTCAAATGTCTGGAAAAATAAAACTACTTTTAAAATCACTTTGGCTGCTTCTCCTCTGTTACCCTGCATTGCTTAGGCAATATTCTTTTTTTCAGTCTGTAAAACAAGAAATACAAACAAGTAGCACTTGAGCAAAAAAAAAAAAAAAGTACATCTTGTGGCTTTTTAGTTGAATGTAGAAATGGTGTAGATGGCACACGTAAGATTCACTGAGAGGTGTAAAGCACCAAATGACTGCCTACTGTCACTTTGCTCTTGCTGTTTTATTCTAATATCTGTTAAGCAGAACTGAAGTCTGTATTGACAAATTGTTTTTCAGACGGAGAGCTAGAAGCAAGTGTCAGTTTTATTTTACATTTCTACAATATTGACATTAATATACAAAACATGATTTAGGAAAAAAAAGATGTTAAATATAAAATTCTGCATTGTCCTGCAAACTGAAGATGGAATAGTTTCTTCAAGTCATGTTTGGGGAATGACAAAGTACCATGTGCAAGGTTGCGTGGCTCTTCTCTGCACAGCGAATCTTTTCTGAGGTTGTGTGTAGCTACAGCCAGTCTGTGGTATCGCAGAGGAGCCCCGTTTCCTCCTCACACAAAGGCCTCTTGTACTGCAGTCATGTGCTGCTGAAGAGAATCAGGACTTCTCCGACATTAAAACTGAATCAAAGGCTGTAGATAACACTTTGCAAATGGCTTGTGCTTGTTCCTAAAAAAAAAAAATCCACACACACACATTAACGCTTCCCAAAGAACTTCTAAGTGTCCCAAAACTCATTTAAAGCAGAATGTGACCTTTATCATTCTTTTGGCAGAGACATGCAAAATGGAGTAGCACGAGTGAGATTTAATTTGATTCCCATGGTCTGCAATGACATGTGGGAAGCTGTTTTAAATGAGCTCTTTTGAAACAAGTCAGAGTTGTTAGCTTTCATCATAGCATGACACTAGCATTCAGAAAGTCGGTTTGCGTGTTCCCCCAGGTGCTGCTAAGGGTGTGTGTCATAATCATGGTATCCTGACAATGAAGTCTCCTACTCTTAAGAGGAGATTGCTGCCCTTGCTTACAGATATGAATGCGTGCTCTATTACCAGAACTGCTACTCAATCCCTCCCTGCTCTGTCTGCTCTCAAGGGGTTTGTTTTGGTCTTTGAAAATACAGGCAGAGGATTGTCCTTAGCAGCTACGATAGCACCCTTCAGCTTGCCAAGAGCTTTCTCAGGCCAATTTTCACTGGCTATTCTAGGGAATGTAGGTATTTTTCCTCAAAGCCAATCAAATGCAGTCAGCAGGGCTTTTCTCCCCTCCTCAGCTAGGGTACATTTATCCTCTTTTTAATTGAGCGATCCCCCTTCTGCCAAAAAGCCTTCACAAGGGCCCTGGGGTTTTAGAATCTCCCTTTACAATCAGAACACTGGTACCTAAATTAAATACTGTAAACATAAACTCTTACCAAACTATTGCACTGATATACCCAGAGGCTGCATTCTTCAGAGGCTGCATCTGTTGTCTTCAAAGCCAGTAAACTTTTTCCTGCTCCCAGACCATCATCATAGCAGACCATCCGTACAATTAAATAGAGAGCATGCCTATGTAACACATCCTGAAACCATGCGGCAAATAAAAGTTACTCTGAAACAGTGCAACAGCTATTTCAGTTTTCCACCTCTTTTGATTTGCTCTCTTACAAAAGAATACTTCAGATTTATTTACAGGAGAAAAGTATTCCTTGGTAAAATTACAGGTTTTTAATTGAGAGTTTAGTCAAGATTTAAAAAAAAATAAGTCATGGTTTAACACAATTTTAGCTTTAATTTTTGCTTCTATTTTAGAGTTTAAATTATTTAGAATTTTAGAATCATACATGGACTATATTCCTGGCACAGGAACGTATGTGCTTCCTACGAAAGCACACGTTTGTTTCCCACCTACCCTCACTCACCCGCTGTGAGTAGGATAGGTGGTTCGCTCTGTACCTACCTCTGGCACAGAGGGAACTTAAAACAAGTTTTTACTTTTCCAGTTATTTTTCCAGACAATCCCCTGTCTCAGTTCCGGGAAGGGTATGCACGAGAAACTGTTCCCACAAGAGGGTATGGACAAGGCAAGTTGCTTTGGGGTAGCCGTGTGGATACAGCCAGGCCACTTGTGGCCTGAGCCACAGAGTGGCTCTTGGGTCTTGCCGAGATCGAGTCTGGGAGACTTCAACTACCCACCGCAGTTGCGGGGTTTCACTGTAGTCCCAACAGTTCTGATCTTGGCCATTCCAAAAAGGGACTGGTTAATGTCATGCAGTGCAAGGTCTCGGCAGACCTCCCCTAAGCAAAGCCTTTCTTCTGAAGCCATCCTGCCCAAACAGTAATACTCCTCTGCTTTATTCCAGTCCTACCACCTCTAGGGTCTTACGACTTCAAGACAGCTTTTTCTGTGTTCATGGCATGGAACACCTTGTCCCTGTCAGTAGCTGAAGGGTCTGAAGAAGCATCCACTTTGATACAGAAGCTGTAAAAATGGACAGTGAGCTCGATACCTGCTACAAAGCCCTTGAGGGACAGCCCTCTACCAGAGCTCCTAAGATCCCCTTGCTGAAAAACATCTCCATCCCCGACGCTCGCTCAGCAGTTGCTCACCAATATTCATGCGATCACCAACCATCATACTACGCTGGAAGCAGCAGGAGCTGACACAGAACTTACTGGATTGACCCTCCAGTCTGTATGAAAGATGCCAAGGTTTGCCTCCAAATGACTTGTAACTTATTAAGAGGTACTTGCTTGGAACTTGCTACAGTGCTAACGTGCACGTGGGTCATCACTAAAAGAGGGAGGACAGAATTCCCCCTGTAAATACATTTCCTCCCCTCCTTCCAGTATTTGGCTATGAGGGGATTCTGCAGTTGAAAGAGAAATGAGATGGTGGATGGACAAACTGTGCCATACATGTATGTACAAATTACATCATATATAATGTAGAAATACACACAAACGGAACGTGAAGAAGGCCAAAGCCTCAGTGTGACTCCTATGAATAATTCACCTTCGGTTTCTCGTGGTTGCATCCACAAACAATGGAACTGTATCAGTGAATTACACATCTGTACATATTTGAGTCACTAATGAAATAATTTCTCAAACACTGGCTGAAATCCCTGAAGAAAAATTTTATATCCTTCAGTCAATTCTCTTTCTGGCATCTGAAATTAGTATCTGCCTATTCACCTGCAAAGGTACCTACAAATCGCAGAACTCTCACCTTTCCCCCTTTCTTTGTATGAATGCAGAGAAACCTTTCTGTCTTGGAACTCTCTGGAAGAGTTAGGTGGGCTAACACACTGAAGGACAAATTAAATGTCAACAGTGACACAGATGCAAAAAGCCAGAATTTGGGAAACAGAATGCAATGCAATAAAATGCCGGTGCAAGCTAGCTTAATCACAGAGGCTTTATCAGCTTGTGCATGCTTTCAGCTTGAAGCCAGAAGAATGATGGATAAAAGCCTTAAAATTACCTATTTGATCTTTATCAAAGTACAAAGGAATTTAAATAACAGTGTAACCTATGTTCTTAATGAGAATTAAGAATTTAGGAGGACAGCAAAAACAGAACCCAAAAGCATTCAAAGCTTGAGTGACAACTACACTTCTTCCCGGGCATTTTTTTTTGTGTCTTATTTTCTGAAGGGACCAAAGGAAACTTTTTGGCTCTGTTCAGAGTATTCAGCTATTGAGCAATGCTATTCACCGTCCTCATACTTGAGGCTTTCATGAACAGGCACTGCTGGGTTGTTGATGGGTCATGACTTCGTAAGGCCAAGTATTTATGGTATCTGGGGCTCTGAGGGCAACCAGAAGGAAACCACATGGCTGCAACACAAAGCTACACAAAGGCAAGTGGAGGGCCCTGGGGAAGAGACCGGATTTTTATTTTTAGCAAAAAAGCTATTTGAAGTGCGCTAAAGGAAAATAAACTACATGTAGGAAATGATGCAAACAAAAAATAGGCTTGATCAATAAAGGGGAATTATGAGGTTTTAATGCTGGAGTGAACTCCCACTCTTGGATAAGGAGTGCAAGGCTGGAACTTTAAAGAGGAAGACAACTCAGGTATTCTTGAAAAAAACATCCTTTGTTTTTTCCTCTCCAGAATAACATCAACAGGAATTGCATTACTAACTCTGGCTGAGGAACCTATGGTCTTGGCCACCACAGTCATGCTACTCTGCCACGTGAGAGGATGGCAGGACAGCCACAGAGAAAGGACGATGCGCCCAAAGTGCGTAAAGGCTTGCTTGCCTTTTGTCTGGTGCTCTATCTCAAAAGGAATGGATTCTTGCCATAAATCCAACCAATCCAACCCGGAAAACAGAGAGAGCCCTGAGGAGGTAACGGCATGAAGCAGTGCTGCTGTGAGAGCTTTTTTGTTTGTTTGCTTTACTTTTGCTTAAAGCCAGAAGTGACATTTTGGTCACACAGATCATCTATCAGAGAAATAAATGAAAGCACTTTTCAACTCTCACCAAAAAGACAGTTTGTTGTGGATCACTTACATACTGATCAGATGTTGACACTTTAATGCCGTATTTGGAAACTCCCATAATAAACTCCTCTTCACCTGGAACAAAAGGTAACTTTCCATCTTGCTTTGGAGGGAAACAAACAAAAGCCTTTAGTGCAGACAGAAGAACATGAACAACAAAGATACATAATCGAAAATGTGGTTATGTGTATTTCAGTCCACTGGATCAGCAACATCGCTAACCCTGCTCATATCTTGCTGTGTGGAGTTTGCCGGCCACTCTTGCACTCATCCAATCCCACAGCTGTACGTGAAATATACTCAGGGAGGTTTAGACCGGGCATTAGACAGCATTTCTTTGCTGAGAGGGTGGTCAAACACTGAACAGGCTTCCTAGAGAGGCAGTCAATGCCCCAAGCCTGTCAGTGTTTAAGAGGTATTTGGATAAGGCCCTTCACAACAGGATTTAATCTTTGGTCAGCCCTGAACTGCTCAAACAGTCGGACTAGATGATCATTGTAGGTCCCTTCCAACTGAAATTATTATATTCTATTCTAAATATTACATAATTCCAGAAAGGAATTTATCATCTCAGGGGTGAGTTTGGCCCTGTGGTCAGATCCAACAGGCTGAAAAACAATGTGTGCCCTGTCGTGTTGCGCTGAGACAGGGTGATCTATCTTTCACACTCGCAGCAATTTTGTTATTTGGCTGTAAAAATGGTTTTAGCATCTATTCAGATACTTGAGATGTCACATTGCTGTAAGATAAATAGACATTCTGTGCTTTTAAAGACACAAATGATCAGCTACCTCATGAGAACAACCAGTCACGGCTTTTAGTACAAAAATAAGTACAAGCAACCACAGTTTGGCAAGCATGACCCAAATATTATTCAGGTTCTTTGGTTCACAGGTTCGTAAGCAATTGCAAGCAGAAATTCACATTTTCCTCTACGGGAAAACTTCTACGCCGCTGAGGAAATCTAGAGGAGGTATTCTTTCCCGGACGCTAATCCTAACAGTGCTGAAAATAATAAAACAACTTTCAGTTGGGACACTTGTTCAGTAAGGACTCAGAAAAGGGCCTTCGCTCCGTCTGCTTCTTCAGAACAGCTTTATGGGTGCATCTCTCTCCTCCAGTTACTCAATAGGATGGAATTGAGTGTGACAGCTTTTGAGATTCGTAGCTTAATGTTTTTTTAAAGTAAGCTACTTCATTCTAGTAAGTCTCAAATTTACAAAGAAAGATGCCAGATCACATGATAATGTGACAGAAATACACCTAAGCTTAAGATGTTCTGACGCGGTTGGTATTGTCTTTTGTAACCCACTTACCTGTGCCACATCTATGTAATTTATCAAGTCCAATGGCCCTTCGAGATTTTTGCTCTCATTATACTTCAATTTTTCAATGGCACCAACATATTTAACTCTGAATTCTGCACACGTATCAGAATTACTATTGCTTTGTCCTGCAACAGAATAAAACAAAGCAATTCTGAAGAATTCCAGAACAGTAATGCTATTCTAATTGGTGCTAACGGGGCTAACTTATTAAATTCTGTCAGTTTTGCAGACTTCCATCAAACCCTTAACCTTACCACAACATATTAACTCCTCTCTTTAACAAACTTAAATGTCCTGCGCTGATTCAGAACAGCCCATGGTAAAGGCAACAGTTTCATGCGAATCCATGATGCAGCACAGTTTATACTAATTGACATTTGGAGTTAAATCAGAAAACATAGAAAAGCTGGTTCTACTTTTATTTTTATAAATATACATATATATATACATATATATACACATATATATATATACATATATATATATAAAATGAACTGTTTTGTCTAACAGTGATGTGCTGTGATCTGGTGAGCAAGAACAAGTAAAATCAAATCTTATTTCCATTATTTCAGTGCAAATGTAAACTTATAAAAGCAGGAAACAGAGCTTCCGAGAAGTTATGCCAGATTTACGCTATGTAGCAGACTGGTAACAAAACGAAGTTTTTCCTACTCAGAAACTTTACTTCAAACCCAGTGATTTAATCCTAGATGAATCATTAATAATACTTTAGATGCCCAGAGCTCAGCACGCATTAGTCAACAGGCTAACAGATTCACTCACAATTATCAAAAATATGTATTTTAACCTGTTCCATTTTCTGCTCTTTTATACAAACACACATAAATTTAATCCTGCTCCATACATATCTGCTCAGACTGATTACATACCTGAACTTTTCGTGGAGTCTGTATCTAGACTAGCCACAGTACTAGACCTGGAAAGTCCCCCAAGACTGGAATCTACAGACTAAGAAAAAAATTAGTATCATCAGAAACTTAGCGAGAACATACTGACAATTCACTTTTAGATGCCCTGCCTCAACTCTTTTTTTAAACTAGTTTTATATTCTAATTACTTAAGCAGCACTGCAAAATGGGGAGAAAAAAACCACCACTACCTATTTCTTTCCTGAAGTTACCTTTCTGCTTCAATGTAGATTAGACTGCTATAAATTGAGCAGAAACCCTTGAGAAGTCCACAAATATTTTGAAAGGAGGAGGAAATAAAAGAAAAAGAGAAAATGAACCTTAAGGTTATGTCCAGACTTTTCTGGTACTGCTTTTTTTCCTCTAAACCCTACTATGTGCTGCCAGAAACTATGGAAGCAATTGAGCGTTTATCTCAGAACACAAGGGCTTTATAATGGATGGGGTTTTTTAACTCTCATAGCACAATCTGAGGAACAGAAGTAGAAAGCTCTCCCTGTGGAACATGGCATTTTATGGAAAATGCACCCTACCATCAGTGCAAGCGAGCCACTGAACTGTCAACCTGTAACAACCAGAAGCGTTTCCATAAACAGAGTGCATACCAAATTGGGCTTACCTTGCTTTTAGTACTGATTTCACTGCTTTGTGAGCTGCTGCTGCTATGTCGTTTTTTTCCTTTTCTAAACATTTTTTCATAATTGGATCAAGGAAGATCGTCTAGGTAGGAAAAATAAAAATTGAAGCTGTCATATCATCAAGGGAAGGAGTTCCTGGCAAACAGCAGAGTGACTCTGTCCAAAGTGGACAAAAACTAGAAACTTGTAAAGGACGCTGAGAACAGAAGTAGGACTGTTCCTCTGGTGCCCTTCATGTGTGACTGGGGAAGGTCCCTCCAGCTCTCTGCTAAAACTTCCCTGTCCTTCGGATTCATCAAAAAAAATGCTGCTACCTAGTTTACAGACTGTTCAAAGGTCAGTCTAATGCAAATAAAGATTTAGAAACAAGACAAAATTTAAAATTTATATTCCCACCTGAAAGCATTATTTTTATTTGCAACTAGAACCCTACAAAGTGCCCTACAAAGGGCATCCAATGCAATCCCTGCTCCAAAGATTATGCTCCCATTAAAAAACAAACCGAACAACCCTATTTCTGAAGAACTACTGATTGTAATACTTCTAGGAGCACCAGCCATTACTACTTAACACATTCCTGAAAATTAAAGCAAGCAGCACGCTACATTTACTGCCTTAGAACAGTGTTACTGGGAGTTCTGAGAGTACTCCCAAAGCATTTTTCCTGTATCTGCCCTATTACTTGAATTTGCTTCACTTAATGTTTGGCCGGCCAGTGTCAAGAAGCAGGATTCTGGCTCCCAGTCAGGGAGCACTGTAACCCTATTTCCCAGCTCCAGAAAAGAATATTTTAATTACAAAGCTTCAGAAATTTTGAGCAGGTGGAAAAAAGAGGACAAAGGAGGAAGACAGCCTACTGAAGACAGCTCACGCTGCAGAAAATAATGGAAGATGCACAAGGAAGAGCTTAGATCTGTGATGCAGTGCTGGGCTACAGTCCCCAGACTGCTGCTGGGTTTGTCATTAGGCAAGCACCTGGTCCCTGGCAGACGAAAAGCCAGCCTCGGCGACAAGTGGGGCAGCAAGGAATTGCGGTACCCAGCACACCCACGTCCCTCTGGGCTCCTTCCAGCCACCAGCATGGCTCCAGCAGCCCCTTCTTCAGGGCAGCCACTGCTGGAAGAGAAGCAAACCTGCTGATTCTGCCGGTAGCCTCCTGAGGAAGGCACACCTTGACACACGCTACTTCGCAAGCTTTTCTTAATGCACCGGATGATTAGGGAGCTCTTAGCAGCTCCTTGCTATGCCCACGCATCTCCTGCGGTGCATCCTTCCCCCTAGGGATGCAGGGAGCGTCGAGCCTTGCCTCACTCCGGCTTCTCCCCTTCCTGTTTCTTACCTCCAGCCCCGAATGACAGCTTGATAAATGATAAAACGGTAAAGCCGCTTCCCACGGAGAGGCGAGAGGCGCGGTCCCCGGCGGCGGCCGCCGGGGGAAGGCG
>NW_009259798.1:1276935-1277381 GCF_000687185.1 Egretta garzetta
CGGCCCCCCCCCCCCCCCGGCACCGGTTGTGCCATCGCGACCGGGGAGGCGGGAGCGAGCCCGGGGCGGCCTGAGTGAAACGGCGTCCGAGGCGTGGAAATCCCGGGCTGTTTTTTTCTTGTTGTTTCGTTGCTTTTCCAACCATCAGGCAGCCTGCAGCCTCCGCGGCAGCTGTCGTGGCCGGTTAGGAGGACTGCGTCCTTTCCTTATGCAATATGGTTTGAATAATCGTTTGAATAATGGTTTGAAGTTGTGCTAGGGCAGGTTTAGGCTAGACATTAGGAAAAACTTCTTCACAGAAAGGGTTGTCAGGGTCTGGAATGGGCTGCCCAGGGAGGTGGTCGAGTCCTCATCCCTAGAGGTATTTAAGAGAAGGATAGATGACGTGCTTAGGGACAGGGTTTAGTGGTGGGAAGGCGGGGGGCGATTAGTGGGTGGGCTTTGTT
>NW_009259798.1:1277410-1300766 GCF_000687185.1 Egretta garzetta
CTTAAAGGTCTTTTCCAACCAAAGCGATTCTATGATTCTATGATATTGAAGTCTTGTCTGAGCAAAATCTTCTTTTTTGCCCTTTTGTACGTCAGTCGCATCGTGTGTTTTGTAATATTCTGAGTTGAATTTGTTTCTCTGGTAAAGACGCCAATGCAATTTGAAGGTGTTTCTGGTAGCATCGCAAGAGCCGACTTCCGGACAACTTGATGCTGCTTCAGTTTTTTCAGCCCAAACTAATTTGTTATTTAATTAAACTTTCACTTCATTGTGTCATTTTAGGAGCTGAGTGTGCGGGCATGCAGTAAAACCAAGAAGAGACCAAAATCGTTTCCCAAAACAGACTCTTTTTACTCCTGCAGTGTTATATAGGATCTACTTTCCATTGAGATAAATCTAACTATTCAGTTCCTTTAAATACCTGAGCTTAAAAGGACTGTGCTGTCATCATTTCTACACAGAAAAATAATCCACTAAAGGCATCCAGTATATGGTTACATCTATACCTTGTGGGTTGTTTTAATTTTGATGACTTTGCTATCCTTTTGCAGAGGTGCTGGCCAAGAAGTAGGAAGATCGTGCATTATTCTGGAGTTTAAAGGAAGAAAAATAATGGTAATTATTGTGTGAATGTATTTGTATGCCCTCTCATTATGGTACTTCAGATCACAGAAAGATATTACCAGTTGAATTCAGCCTCCTCATTGCAGTTGGCCACTGTGCTAGAGGAGGCAGAGTTTGTAGCTTTCTGGAACAATGTAGCATATGTGATAGTGGGCACTACAGAGGCTGCCCTTTAAAATAAATCCATATCCCCAAACAGAATGTATGTGTCTTATGTGTAGAATCTAAAATTTACACATATTAGGTTTCAGTGGAACCTAAGGCCAATGTTTACCTACAGTTATGTGTAAACAGTCACATGTAAACACATACATGTTCTCTTTAAATCCCTTTTCCATCTGTCTTCTCAGGTGATGGCTGAAATAACTTGCATACACTGGCTCTGTATATTCAGGTATTGTTGAAGTGTGTATGAAGGCTTGCATAGGTACAAAACTGTAAAGAAAGACTGGGATCTTTTGAAAGGTGTTCAGATTCCCAGTGGAGATAAGTCACCTAGACAGAAGCCTGAGATGTGAAATCCAATGCTAAAAGCAGTGTTTATGGAAAAAATACTTTTTTTGTATGATGCTAAAAGTTACTAGTCACTAGTAACTATTTTAGACCAAAATGGAAGAGAGTTTTTTATGCGTTCTGTTAGAAGCTTTAACCTTCTTTCATTTTTCAGCTTGACTGTGGAATCCATCCTGGACTGGAAGGAATGGATGCTCTTCCTTACATTGATTTGATAGATCCTGCTGAGATTGATCTCCTCCTAATTAGTCAGTAAGTGGCATCTAAAAGAACAAATATACTGAGGTCATGGTCTGAGCTGTGTTGACTTGTAGGCTGGTAGTAGAGGCTGAAAATAGGTGTTACATAGATGATAATGGCACGGCAAAATTTTGGTTTCCAACTTTTTTTGATTTAAGGATGTTCCACCACTTTTGACATTACAACTCTCCTTGGAGCTCGCTGTGATGTCTGACTTTTTTATAACCTGGCCTGCTTTAACACCATTGTGACAGCTTCTAGAATGAGTTTTCTACATAAAGACTGCTGAAAAGTATTGGCTGTGGTTTTTGCGCTGTTGGCTTTGAATGAAAAAGGTTCTCAGAGACTTATGCAAGCTTGAATGTCATTTAAATACTGCTTAGTGGCAGAGGGACAAGGAGAGCCATTTCTAAATGTACTTCCTTAAGGTAGGTAACATTAGAAATGCAGCCAAATAAGATTATTTTATTACATTTTAATCCATAATGTCCTACATGCAAACTTAGGATCACGTTTGTTAGCTTTCTTGTATCTTAGATGTTTATTGTGTTCCTGGTTCCTGTTATTTTTCTCTGCCTAAATTTATATGTAAATTACAGAAAAGTTAATTCTGAGATTATAGGGGTAAAACTTTTGCAATTAATGGAGAATTTCCTGTATTATTCTTACCTGTTCTTGGTTATGTTTCTAGTCACTAATATACAGAATATAGACCAGCGTAGCTAACAACAAGGTTGAAAATTCAGTTTCTGGATTTTCGTGATGCTACGTTAATCCAGTGAAGTTGTGAATTACATGACATATATTCTATATTAGTGTTGTGTAATATTAACGTATTAATTGGATTTCTGTGTCTATTTTAAGTTTCCATTTAGATCACTGTGGGGCTTTACCATGGTTTTTGCAGAAAACCAGTTTTAAAGGGAGGACGTTTATGACTCATGCCACAAAAGCTATTTACAGATGGCTTCTTTCAGACTATGTCAAAGTCAGGTAAGATGACACATGGGTTGTCTCTTCCACTCCTTAACTGTTTCACATATGTACCCAGTGGGAAACTTAAGATGAAGCCACCAAAGGTGGCTGGATGAACCTGGATGTTTGTCGTAGTTTAACCACAGCTGGCAACTAAGCACCACACAGCCGCTCGCTCGCCCGCCACCCACCCCGGTGGGATGGGGGAGAGAATCGGGGGGGAAAAAGAAGTAAAAGCTGTGGGTTGACATAAAGATGGTTTAATAGGACAGCAGAGGAAGAGAAAATAATAATTATGACGATGATAAAAGAATATACAAAACAAGTGATGCACAGTGGAATTGCTTACCACCTGCCAAACGATGCCCATCCCATCCCTGAGCAGCGATTGCTGCCCCCCAGCCAGATTTCCCCCAGTTTATATACTAAGCATGATGTCATTTGGTCTGGAATAGCCCTTTGGCCAGTTGGGGTCAGCTGTCCTGGCTGTGCCCCCTCCCAGCTTCTTGTACACCTGGAAGAGCAGGGGAAGCTGAAAAGTCCTTGACTGGTGTAAGCACTGCTCAGCAACAACTAAACCGTCAGTGTGTTATCAACATTCTTCTCATGCTAAAACCAAAGCACAGCACTATGCCAGCTTCTAGGAAGAAAATTAACTCTATCCCAGTCAAAACCAGGACAATGTTGCCACAAGTAACAACATTATAATCAGATTAGAGATAATGAATCATTTTACTGCCCTGTGGATAATGTGTCTCTCAAATAATTTCCTATTAAAAAAAAAAACCTTCTTTCATTTCTTTTAATTTGCTTTATTTGGACCTTTAATAGTATCCTCTTCTTTTTCCCATCTGTCTCTCTTACGATGCTTTTTTGTTCTTACGCTTTTTAATGTCTATATTTTTTCTTAAGCTTCACAGAAGTAGTGAATTTTAAGCCCCTAAAGATACAATTCACTTTTCAGGACATGGTCAAATTAAATATTAAATGTAAGCAAATGTACAAAGAATGCTGTTACTTACACATTGGAGTTTTTTTCCCTCTTTTTTTTCTTTTGTTACGTGCCTTGACACATCTTTTATATGTGAGTGCAATGGTCCTGAGCATATCTCAACAGAACAGATTTGGTCTGGGTCAGAAACGTGATAAACAGTCTTCTTTTAACTTGTTTGTTCTGTGACAATGGGAAAGCGTCGTTTGGTTTTTGAGGACTCTTACAAGCTGAGTGTCAAACCTCTGTCCAGGACTGGGAATCTGTTGGTACATTTGGACAAACACAGAGCAGATAGTGAACTGAAAAGACTATTCTAGTGTGGTCTTTCAAAAGAAACACGCTTTAACTGCTTAAGTGTACCTGGACTTGATTTGTAATGTAGGAGATGTAGCGTGGCTGAATGGGATTCTTAGTGGGGAAAAAATCCAGGAGCATTTTTTTCCAACTGTTATATAATCTAAGCTGGTAAAATGAGCTGATATTAGCCATTTCACTTATATCCAGTAATATATCAGCGGATGACATGCTATATACAGAAACAGACCTTGAAGAAAGCATGGACAAGATTGAGACCATCAACTTCCATGAAGTGAAAGAGGTGGCAGGAATCAAATTCTGGTGTTACCACGCAGGCCATGTTCTGGGAGCAGCCATGTTTATGATCGAAATAGCTGGTGTGAAGGTATTTTCCTTTTATTATAAAGTTGAAATCAAGCCTGAATTCTAACTTAATCATTAATTATTTATTATTGTCGGTTAAGCCCACCACTGTGGCTGGAGCTGTCAAATAGACTTGGACTCAAGTCAAGGTGAGGGGCCTTGACTTAGATCACGTATTTTCTCATTGATGAGAACTATGTGACATGCATATTGAACCAGGTAGAGTGTTTGGACTTTATGGGAGTGAGTTATGACTCAGACTTGGAACCAGTAAACATGTAGTTTTCCTTGCTGGTCCACTCAGAGATGGCTGATAGCTGAGGCGGTCTCACGGAAGCTGCATTTTAGTAAAAGCTATAAACAGATGTTTGTTTGGTTTTGTAGCTCTGATTTACCATGTCTGGCTGTCTGAGTGCTTAAATGGCATTTGTCAAAGTACACGAGTTACATTTTTCTCATAATACTATTATGCTAAAGTACCTAAAGAAATAGGATTATTATTGATCTTAGGCACAGAGAGATTAAATAAGTCATCATATAATCACAGGCAGCACTGTGTCAAAACCAGATACTCGAAACTAATCTCATGAATTGGAGTTCAGTAGGATAATCACTGCCCAAGGAAAGTTTCATACAGCCTTGAAGAGGGAAGAGAGATGGTGGTCCTGAGGCTTGCTCTTGTCGGACTTTGTTCATGGTTTATAATGATTGAGAATTTTAAAAGTTTAAAGTTAAAAAAAAAAGTGTAGAAATAGAACTGAATTTACAATGACTAATATAAAATTTGGATATCTGACTACCTTTTTCTTTTTTCTGATTAAGGCATGATGGAGAAAGATTTCCCTCTTACTATGCATGACTCAAACTGATTGAGTTTTAACATCCATTATTTTATTTAATACCCTGTGAAGAAAATGAGGGATGTGATAGCAGGTTGCCTGTAGACCAGTTATCTGCTGCTGCTGCCTACACGTTTTGTTATTAGTCACATTTTCATCAGTGGAATGATTGTTAACTAAAAAATGTTGAGTTTTAAAACCATCTTTTTTGGCACAGCTGTGTTCCATCTTGCAGTTAAGAATCCATTAAAAATTGTGAACAGTTACGAATTACTTCTTGGGGCAATGGGGAACATGGTCATTCAGTTTGGAGAATCTGCTAGATTACAGGCTTTTTTTTAAGTATCAGAAAATCTAGAAGGATTCTTTTAAAGTAATTTTATTGGATTATTCATTATATTTACATTCTGATTTATAAATGCTGATTTATCTACTTTGTACTTCCACTTAGTACCTGCTGCATTTTCTGTTATGTCAACTTTTACTTCTTAATGGTCAGTACATGTATGCAAAGTGCTGAAAATGGCACCTTTGTATCCCAAACAAAAAAAAAAAATCTTAAAAATTGTTTACCTAATTCTGTTGCAGTTAAGGTACTGCTTGAAATACCTTTACTTATTCTGGTTAAAATGTTTGTGTTGTAGTACAATAGTACTACAGACCTAATATTGTAAGCATTGTCCACATCAGAAGAGTCTTTAGTTAAAGTCAAGTGACCTTTTTATCATAAATTCCTTAAAACTCTCTTTGTTGTATAGGAATGATATTTTTTTAAGCAGCTTTTTAACGACTGCTTACCTGGTGGAACCTGTAATCAGAATAACGGCTTCTCTTTGTGTCTTATAGCTTTTATATACAGGTGATTTCTCAAGACAGGAAGACAGACACCTGATGGCAGCTGAGATTCCCAATATTAAACCTGATATTCTTATAATTGTAAGTTTTACAAAATTATTTCTTTAAGCTTGTAATTATATAGTATCGTGGTTTAACCTCAATCAGTAACTAAGCCCCACCCAGCTCCTTGCTCACTCCCCCCCAGTGGGATGGGGGAGAGAATCAGAAGAGTGAAAGTGAGAAAACTCGTGCGTTGAGGTAAAGACAGTTTAATAGGAAAAGCTGTGTGTACCAGCAAAGCAGAACAAGGAATTTATTCGCTACTTCCCCTTGGCAGGCAGGGGTCAGCCGTCTCCAGGAAAGCAAGGCTCCATCACACGTGATGGTTACTTGGAAAGACAAACAACATCACTCCAAATTTCTCCCCTTTTGTTCTTCTTCCCACAGCTTTATATGCTGAGCATGACGTCATATGGTGTGGGATATCCCTTTGGTCAGTTGGGGTCAGCTGCCCTGGCTGTGCCCCCTCCCAGCTTCTTGTGCCCTCCAGCCTCCTTGCTGGTGGGGTGGGGTGAGGAGCAGAAAAGGCCTTGGCTCTGTCTGAGCCCTGCTCAGCAATAACAAAATTATCCCTGGGTTATCGACACTGTTTTCAGCATAAATCCAAAACATAGCCCCATACCAGCTGCTATGAAGAAAATTAACTCTATCCCAGCCAAAACCAGCGCAATAAACATAGGGGTATTACTTAATTAATGCTAAAAAGGAATCAGAAAGACAGTGGAGATTTAATGGTAGTATGTGATTTGTGCTAAATATCCAGATGTTTAGGTGTTCAAAACGCTCCAATATTTCTTTTCACTGAAAGTCTAATTTTTGTTTTACAGTCCTTCTGATGAAGTTCCTTAAGCCTCTAGACATAAACAACTCTTATGGGAGATTTACTGGGTTTCAGCTTGTGTTTGCTAGGTGTATTGTACAAACCTCAGTTTAGCCAAATACCTTTCTCTAGCAGATTCTAACCTACTTCCAGCTATGTTGAGAATTTGTCCTGGGTGGAGGTGCCCTGAGTGCTATTCCGTATTTTTTTGGTTTTGTTTTCTGAGCGAAATGGCTTTATTCTGAATCCATGTTTAAAAAATCAGAAGCTATGGGGAAACATTAAAAGCAACTGTTTCATTTGGAAATGAGATCTTTCAGAGTAATGCTTTAAACTATTTAATTCTTTGTGTCCCTTCTAATTGCTTTCTGTAACTGATAATTATTTCATTTTAAATTACATCAAAAACTTGTATTTTGTGTAATTCTTATATTTTAGACTAGGTCTTTCTAAACCATGGCACATGTACCACTAGTGAGCCATGTTAATGTGATAACCTGTTCATCAAAGCAGTGGCAGCATTTCCAGTTAGGGAAATAAGTTTGTTAAATTTAAATACTCCTAAAAGAAGGATCAAAAATAATAGTGCAACTTCCCCCCCCACACCTGATCTGTCTTCCCAAATTGCTGGGAGGGACCTGGGTGAGGAGAAGTCTTCATTATCTTGGTGGGGGTGGTTATTGGGAATTTGGGGTGGTTTTGATTTTTCCCTTTACCCCTCACCCCCTGCATGGTAACAACATGTTATGTTTTTTGCGTTCTCTTGTTGGCTTGAGAGGAGAAGATCAGGAATTAGTGTGTGTGTCAGTACTTTTAATATTAGTTTCTTTGTACATAGGAATCCACGTACGGTACTCACATTCATGAAAAAAGGGAAGAGCGAGAGGCAAGATTCTGTAATACCGTTCACGACATTGTAAATAGAGGAGGTAGAGGTCTTATTCCTGTGTTTGCCCTGGGTCGAGCTCAAGAACTACTTTTAATTTTAGGTATGTACTTTCCCAGCTGCCCTTAATAGAAGGCATATCAAGTTAGATGAGAATGTTTTCATGTGCAGGTATAATGATCTTTTTTTTTTTTAAACAACTCTTTAGCCATTTTTCAGCATGTTAATTACTGTATGTAATATTGTTTGTTCAAATTAAAAAACCCAGTTAACTAACCAAAGCAGTCTGCTTTGTGAGCAGAAAGGACACCTAGAATGAAAAGGTAATGGCATTGTAATATGTTTGACTTTTGAATCTTGTTGTACTGGGATTTCAGCAAATAGAAACTATTACCAGAGATTGAAAAGGAAGCAATCAAAACATGACTGTTCTATTTAAACAATATTGCTAGGAAAAGATACATTTATGTTCAAAAGTTTCACTATCTGTGCCCTTTAATTTACAAACCTATATGAAGAAATCTTTAGAGGAAAAGCTAAGAAGACCATAACAGACACTTCTAGCATTTCTGAAGTCCTAATGATAATGGGAAGGCAAAGTAGCCTTTGGTAATAAAAGCAAAAATGGGGGGGGGGGGGGGGGGGGGAAAAATTATACATGATCATAACAAGCCACTTCACATAAAATTTGTAAGTAGTTGTTACAAGGTACTTCAGAGAAAAGTTTTTAAATAAATTATTTCCAGGCTTCTTTGCTTCCTTTTAGCACATTTAATTTGTACTATGTCAGGTGATTTTTCACTAGTCTTTCTGCTCATGCAAATGCTGGCAAGATCAGAAGATAACTATCTCAAAATTAAAATACTTACTTTTAGGGGTGTTGAATCTAAATTATTACCTAAAGTACTTGAAATTCTTCTCACTTTCCATTTCTGTTTAGCTCAACATTAGAAACTAGTATGTTTTCAAAATGTGTTACTGGTCTATTCAAATGTTAATAAGAAATTGGATCTAGGCGTGGGGTGGTATTCAATGTTGTTGGATTATTTGCTACTTATCAGTGATTGAGGGTTTTTTATTTTATAGAGGAGATAAAAACTGAACATTTTAAATCTTGTGTAGCCATTAGTTTGTAATTTGTTGGCCTCTCCTTGCTGTGTGTAGATATTAAAGTGACTTCCTGAAGATAAGCTTGAAAATACATCTAGCAGAGCTAGACATGCAATTGGATGCTTAATTAGGTAGAAAATGCAATTGCATCTCACATGCCTACACAACTGAGCCTGCAGGCTTCTGTGTTTGTTTTTCTTCTTTCCATAAGTGTCTGACAAAAAATAAAATGCTGCTTTATGGTATAGAAAATTGTGACAATGGGTGCAGTCTTTTCACGTCACTCTAAGTCCTGCTGTTGGTTATCTTTCATTGGCTGTTTCCACCTTACACTTGAGCTTATTAAGGTCGTCATGGCAGTGAGCCTCTCTGACGTGCTCTGAAAAGCTTTGTCTGCAAATCAGAATGTTAGCTTAAAGTCATACCATTTTAAATGTACAAATATATCCAAAAGAGGGTACTTCCATTTTTGGATGATTGTTCCTCACTTATGCAATATAAATATGTTTTAGACTAGCAGAATGGTATCCAAGTGGGAAAACAAGTAAGTTACATTTGTTTAGCTGTGTTTAGATCTCTTTTTTGTGTTCAGTAAAGGTCATGGCTGCTGTCATCAGTGATAAAGTAAGTTGTGGTTAGTGGAGGCTTTTTTCCCGGTTTTGTTTCAGTTAACCTTGTAAAATATAACTGCTGGTGTTATACAGGAGGTCAGGCTTGATACCTGGGTTATACCTTCACACCTTGAACTCCATAGATTTGTTTTACAGAACTTTGATATTGTGAATTCTCACCAGCATATCTATGTGCAGATGTCCCTAGCTGTTAGATGTGTAGTTCATATTTGACAGAAATGTTTCAGCTTTATCACAGTGGTGTGGTAAAACTTGCATTGTCGTAAATGCACATTTATTGCTGTGTAGTATCATGTATACTTTGTACATTGTAGGTGAAGTTGGTGATTGATTGGAATTTGACCTGCCAAAAATACCCAAAGTTTATCTTTTTCGTGTTTGTTTGCATGTTTGTTTGTACTAGTTGTATACATTTTTAGTTGGTGATTGCTTTTTCTTTAGTAGTGCAGGTGGAAAAAAAAAAGAAGTCTGTGATTTTGATTTTTTGTAATAAAAATGAAAAACCCCACTGCTAAATCTGTTTTACAAGAAGTATTGACATTGCTGAGAAGCATGCATTTTGGAGGCAATGCTGTGGGCAGGGTCGTGTGGTTTTTTGGTTGGTGGGGCTTTTGTTCTTTTTCACTGTTTTTTGTTTTTTAGATGAATACTGGCAAAATCATCCTGAACTCCATGATATCCCTATATACTACGCCTCCTCTTTGGCAAAGAAATGTATGGCCGTTTATCAGACGTATGTCAATGCTATGAATGACAAAATCCGCAAGCAAATTAACATCAACAATCCATTTGTTTTCAAGCATATTAGTAATCTGAAGGTAAGCTTGAGATATGGTTGTCTTACAAAAGAAGAGTTCATATTTGCTGAACAGTTTGCATGTTTGCTATCCCAGTAGATTGATTGATTAGATACAGGTTTATATCCGAGTTATCTGCTATCCCAACGTTCAGAAGGCTGGTTGAGCGGAGCTTATGCCCCAGCTTTTCTTCCATTGTGCTTATAGTTTGCTCTTTATGGGCATCAGTAGGAGGAACTTTCCTGCAAAGGGTGCTTTTTATGAGGATGGGGTATAATCTGTGAACATAGGGCTCTACTTGTACATTGTTCAAGGGTGCAGCTGGGCTGTCCTTTATTTAAGTGAGAGATGGTAACTGATATTCTTACTGTTTGTCCATTTAGAGTATGGATCATTTTGATGATATTGGCCCAAGTGTTGTGATGGCTTCCCCAGGTATGATGCAGAGTGGCTTATCCAGAGAGTTGTTTGAGAGCTGGTGCACGGATAAGAGAAATGGAGTCATTATAGCAGGGTACTGTGTTGAAGGAACGCTTGCCAAGGTGAGTTGTTAGTGCACCACAAGTTCGTAATACAAAGTAGTACGCATGTTATGTTTGAAAAGAATTGGCTAGTAGCAAGTGTCTTTATTTGGATTTACTGAGAAGATTGTTGTCAGGTAGACATAATTATGTAGTCAAAACTAACTGCTTTTGGCTAATACTATGGAAAAATACGGAAAATTTGCATGTGGCCATTTCCAGTGATATTATACAAAATAATCTTTGCTAGGAGCAGTTATCTTGCGATGAGAAAGAATGATTGATACTTTTCTTCATCTTTAGACCCTTCCACCATTTAACTTTATGAGATGGGATCCCTAACCCTAATCCCAGAGGAGTCGATACTAAATCTAACACTACTTAGGTGTCAGAGATCATGCTGCCTTGTGCATGTTGTGCCACTCTCTGATTGTAGAGAATGAAATCCTTCCTTACAAATTCCAGCAGCTAAGGGCAACCAGAGCTTTTAGTTTTGCCTTTAGAGACAGAAATCACACACTTGTTATAATTTCAATGCAAATTTGAGATGTATGAAGAATGAACTCCTAGATCTGCTGGGGATGCACAAAATTAAATGATGTGTGTTGTGCATGCTTTTTTGATTTGTGAGTGTGTGTCTTGTGAAATTTGAGAGATTTTTTTCAGATCTTCACATCTGGCTGCCAATATTACTTCATTGATTTTTGAAATGTAAAGGAGGCTTTCAAATTTTTATTTAAAGTGCTCTTTTTTTTCTAGCACATCATGTCTGAACCTGAAGAGATCACAACTATGTCAGGGCAAAAACTCCCACTGAAGATGTCTGTGGATTACATTTCTTTCTCTGCTCACACAGATTATCAACAAACTAGTGAATTTATCCGGGCCCTGAAACCTCCACATGTGGTTAGTATACATGCTGCCCATTTCCCCAGGGTGGGATTCATCAAACCAGTTCCCAGCCTTGAGTCATCAAGGCAGGTACTGGTGTCTGTCAGTAGCCAGCATCTCTGTGCTTTGAATAATAAAAGGTGGAGATTGTAACCATTTTTCATCATGTTACCTTAGCAAAATAAAGATGAACTTGCTCTCAACTTGCATGTGAATGTGGGATATCTGGGAATGATTTTCAAGAAAGCGGTGTGGTCCATAACCTGTTTCAGAGGTGTTTTGTGCAAATAAGATACAGTATAGGACAACATTAAGTTGGGGACACTGCTATTGGAATAATTCACTGGAATTTACCCCAAAATAAAGAAGAAAACATTGTTTGAAAAAGAGTAGGCCAGTCTGAAAGAAGGCATCTAACAGGCAGCAAAAGACAAAGGCAGCGCTTGAGGGGAAAAGCATGACCAAATCACAGGGAGCAGGAGGTGTGAAGGACCAGAATGTGAAAATGGGGACTAAGATCTGAAACTTGCTGAGACTGGGAGAGAATTGGTGTGTAAACACAGACAAGAAATAAAACAAATCATAGCGGAAGAAAAGAGGATTTAACTTGGCAAAGAAAATTGTGAACTTAATAAGCACACTTTCTGAATTGCATGTTCATTATGCGTATGTTTATCCACATGCAGACACAAAAATGTAGAGCTAACTGTAACTTTTATCATTGAACTTAAGTTAATACTTCCCTTTCATAATGTAACGTGCTCGTGTATGAAAAGTTAAATGGAATCTCTGTAATGCATTCTGCTTATTTGCATGTATTTTTCTACTAATACTCAGGGCCTTGAAAACTAGGCCTTTGAATCACGCATAGAATTCAAAGATACACATAGAACTGTATGTAGTATGATTGAGCTAATGTTTCTTACATTGTGACCTCATGAAATGACATTTTTGTAAAAATGAGGTACAAGATGGCAGTTTTCTTGGATAATGCACTTACTAAAAATGTCTGGTTGGACAAATAGCTTCTGCTAAAAGGAAAACTGTCTTTCTATAGATTTTAGTTCACGGTGAGCAGAACGAAATGGCCAGATTGAAAGCAGCATTGATACGGGAATATGAGGATAATGATGAAGTTCACATAGAAGTTCATAATCCTAGGAATACTGAAGCTGTGACATTAAACTTCAGAGGAGAAAAACTTGCCAAGGTATAAAATTAGTATTTTCTTATCTGTACAACAGTATTTTCCTCTGGGATAAAAACTACACAATTTCTTCCAAGCCTCTATTTTTTTAATTGCTTTCGGATTGGGTATGTTTTCCAGGGACTCAAAGTATGTGAATGTTTTGGGTTTAGTGTTGTATGTGAGGTTTGGTTTGGGGGTTTTTTGGTTGCTTTTTTTTTTTTTTTTTTTTTTTTGACTCTTCACTCTTCCAGCTTTTTCTTATGTTACATCTTGGAATGTTTGTTGGTTATTCTGACCTTCCTTTATTTCCAGAGTTAATTTTATATAATGTTTGATTTTTCTAAGGAAACTATATTTCATCTCCATAGTCATCTTCAAGCTATGCATACTTCAGATTGCCTTGTTGTACTATGTGTGGGTTTTTTTCTTTGCAGGTGATGGGATCTTTAGCAGATAAGAAACCAGAGCAAGGACAGAGAATTTCTGGAATTCTAGTTAAAAGAAATTTTAACTATCACATCCTTTCTCCATGTGACCTCTCCAGTAAGTAAAGACAGTAATATGCTCAGTAGGTAATTGAAACTTACGGTATCCTTGTTCTGTTATTAAAACACATACAATATTGGGGGTTTTTTCTGTGTTTGATAAGCAATTAGTGAATATCTTCGGGTTAGTTCAGCCTAGTTTTGCCAAAAGCTCTGAACTGCTGGAGTAAGAAGCAAGGCATTCAATTCTTTGTCCACTGAAGTTTAAAAATATTTCTGTTCTTTCTGTAAAAGAAAAGAAGCAAAATTCCGTTTCCCCTTATGGTTACTTAAAACTTCTTCCTCTGTATGAATATGCATAAAACATGCCAGTGAGAACAGAAGAGCATCTTGATCAATTGTCCTGCCAGTTCCTAAAATGTCATCAGTTTTTAGTGTGAAAAGCTGCAGTACAGTGAAAATATCGTGTATTGCTCCTGTGCTATTTATTACTAAAGAAACTGATCTATTCTCAAAATAGAAGCATAATTAAATGGAGTAGTAATGTTGGCAGATCTTGAGGGAGAGCAATTCTACTGTCCTAGTTTATTGTTTGCCTTTAATGGGTATGATAAGGTAACAAGCTCTTGCCGGTCTCTTAACCACAAATACATTATTTATCTTACAACAGACCCTCCACTCTCCTCTTTACAAACCACCCTTTTCAACCTTCTGTCTTGAATGTACCGATGCCATTATTTATACATAGTGACAATTTTATTTTTTAGGAAGCAAATTCAAAGGGATAATTTTTAATACATACTTTTAAAAATTCTTTCAGATTACACAGACTTGGCGATGAGCACTGTAACACAGACACAAGCCATTCCATATACTGGCCCTTTTAATCTACTTTATTATCAGCTACAAAAACTTACCGGTGCGTATTTGGAAAGATGTGGTCATGATTTATAGCAGTCAGATTTAAAACAACTTATAGTCGCCAGAGGTCTTCTGAGTGGAAACTTCTTTGCCAGTAACTGAAGTGACACAGTTTGTTTCATATTTTACAACTTTCATTGGATTATTCAGCTTCTGCCAGATCCAGTTCATGAGTATGACACATGCTTTTTGGGGGATTCCACTGTAGTTGTACTACAAAATCATGAGTATGTAGTAATACAGAGCCTAGACTGATTTTTGTCTCCTGTCAGCCCCCAGAGTGAGTGCCATAGCCAAATCTGATGCAAAACTTATTAATTGGTCTTTTACTTCCTAGACTGATTTTTTGTCTCCTGTCAGCCCCCAGAGTGAGTGCAATAGCCACTCTGATGCAAAACTTATTAATTGGTCTTTTACTTCTAGCCCCAAAATAGAATGGGTAATGCCGTGCAATTAAGAAAAACAAAAGCTCCGTCCTCCTTTGTGACAGACAGCCTATTTTGTCCCTCCCCGAGAGGCAAGAATCTAACCGTGTTGGCTTTTTCTGAGTCAGAAGCCATTTAAATCTGCCACGGGTGTGATCCCCAGTGCCTCTGTCTAGCTTTTTTAATGGATAGGGGCAGCTCCTGTCCCAGTTCATTAAAGGCACACACACGTCGCAGGATCCCTTCCCAGATGCAAAGATGGGGATTGGTTTTTTTTCGTCTCTAGTGTCAGAATCTAATTCATATCACCAGTGAAGAGAGAACCTGTATTCAGCTGGTGTTCACGTCTCAGCAGCACTACCTGGCACACAAATGCTTTTGCTTTATCCTCTATGCTTATGTAAACAATGGGTTATCCTTTGAGGGTATAAGGAGGAGGGGCTGGTTAATTCTACAAATGGAGCACTAAATTTCTCATTTGTTTTATCATTGGTGTACACGTGTCAGTGTACTAAGCCAGTCAACTATGAGAATTCAAAACAAGTAAAGTGACCAATATCACATACTAAAAAACTGAGGCAGTCCAGACCAAAGAAAATAATTTTGTCAGGCAAGGGAAGAGAGTGTGCACTTCAGGCTTAGAAATTAATTGTGAGCTGCTGTGAGCTGTTGCAATGATAATCACGCATTCTTAAAATGACCTGTTTTCTTATGCATTTAAATTTAGTCATGTTTTCAGTATAATTTGATCCTTGCTAACCATTTGTTATCGCTTCTTAGGTGATGTAGAAGAAATAGAAATCCAACAAAAACCAGCCTTGAAGGTTTT
Source organism: Egretta garzetta (assembly GCF_000687185.1). Classification (NCBI taxonomy): domain Eukaryota; kingdom Metazoa; phylum Chordata; class Aves; order Pelecaniformes; family Ardeidae; genus Egretta; species Egretta garzetta. The sequence continues at coordinate 1,292,659 of NW_009259798.1, forward strand.
CAAAAATATTACTGTGATCCAGGAACCAGGCATGGTAGTCCTTGAGGTGGGCATTGGTGAGGGAGAAAGAAGTATTTTGTTCTCCAGTTTCTACAAAATAGTATCATATAGATGCCATGCAGAATTAAAAGTTTTAAGTAGCTTTCTGTCGGATGACAAGTAGAATGAAAGCTAGAACAGTTTCCCTTGAGCTATGGTCCTGCATTGATGCATATTGTTTCATTTAGCCACTGCTCGTTTCTTTTTTGCTGTGACTCAAGAGCACGATGGCAGATTTGGTGCCCTTTTTTAATTTGACAAATACTAATTGGAAATAATGTCAAATGATCTTCGCTCCTCCTCCTGCCCCCCATATTCCCCCCCCGAATAATTGTGGTAATTATTAACTATTTGATAAATGTGTTCAGAAACATTCAACAGCTTGGATTTTTCATGGGAAGTTATTGGAATATACCAAGTTAAGAATAGTTAATAGTTCAGTGTAAAAAGTACAACACTCATTTGAAGCTAGAATTCAGAGAAAAGCAAATAGGAGAATGCAATGAATGTTGCATTGTTTTTATGTTGCATTATTTATTCAGCTCAAATAACAGGCTCAAATTATGAATTTTCTTTTTATCTTCCAGTGGGTGGCAAATCCTGCTAATGATATGTATGCAGACACCGTGACAACAGTGATACTGGAAGTTCAGTCGAATCCCAAAATACAGAAAGGTAGTAGTTTAGTGTATGCTTATTTAATTGAGGTGTTTCTTCTTAATTTTTTTATATTAATCTTAGAGGGATATAATGCCATGTAATAGATTGCAATCCCACTATTGTATTTCTTCTCCTTATGAAACTTCTTAGGGAGTAAGATTTGCTACTTAAAAACAAAATTACAACTTGGTCTTCATTATTTGTAACCTGTTCATTTGCTGAAGCTTTCTCTTTTATGGCAGCTGGTAGCTGACTGTGGAAAATACAACTTTATTTAACATAAGTTAAATATTACTCACTTTAGATTTTTGTGTATAAACAATTTCTGATGCCTCATTTAAATATTTCAGTTTCTCATTTGAAAGTTACAATTACCATTCATGAGTGGAATTCCTATGACTGTACATAAGAAAGAGTTAGGTAGAGAATGCTGGAAAAAAGTCAGACTACTTTCACAATTACACTTATGCAGACCCTGTAACCAAGTAATATTACTGGGTAGTGATCAGGTACTGGGTTTGACATTGCTGTTCAAGAATCACAGCAATTTTGTTGGGATTACTAGTGATGATAGTTTATATTTTTTTTTCTGCTGTTTTGCTTTTGAACATGAATGTCACTGTGCTAACAATCTGGAGCACATATTGAATATTGGGTTGGCCACTGAGGATAAATGTTGGCAGCTTGGCAACACAGTAACACAGATAATTTAATGTTAATCTATTTATTAAAATAAGATAAGGGATTTTTTCCCTATTGTCTAGGGTTTGAAATCACTTTTTTTGCCACTACCTGCATCATTACTTGGCATATACATTACCATTTTACTTACAAATATCGTAATTATTTATTAAAATAAGATAAGGGATTTTTTTTCCTATTGTCTAGGGTTTGAAATCACTTTTTTGACACTACCTGCATCATTACGTGGCATATACATTACCATTTTACTTACAAATATCTTATTAAATTCTACCTTTGTGTACACTTGCTCACCTGCTGACATAAGTGTCAGTTGTGAATCCATCTTACAGCATTATTCCACCTCCAGTTTGGATGAGGTCAGGCAAGCAGAACCCAAAATTCTGTTCCCTAGGTGTTATGTAAAAGTAATACCATTTGGTTTTTGGGTTTTTTTTATTCAGCAAAAGGACAATATGAGTAGTGATCATACTAAATTGATCCCAAAGTCACACCTTAAAAACTCATAAACTGTGTCTGTAATGCCCAGCAGGTAAGTTCTGTGCCCTTAAATAGGGGACCAGTGGCACGTGTAACCTTAGTGCCTGTTTTTTCTTTGTGTGGAAAATAGAGTGCTGGGGAGGAGGTGAGGAGGTCCTTCTGACATGAACCAGAGCACATCTGAGGTGTATGCTTGAACCTGGAAGCCTTGAAAGCAGTCTGGGATCCTGTGCTATACATACATGTCGTCCCTTCAGCCTCTGTTAACTCATTCTGTGATCATCTTCCTTTTTAACCAGTGCCAATGTTAAAAACCCTGTACTGTTCCACATCTTCTGGTCTTACCTAAGGGTTTTTCATGTCATTCCGTATCAGATGCTCTACTGAAGTCTGATGGTATAGGTCTATCCTTAAAATGATGTTCTTAAATTAGCAGAGACTGGTAGTGAGGAATCTGGCTTGATCTGTCTCTTACGAACCCCATATGACGTTTTATTCATAGCACTTCCAGTAGATTTTTCTTCCCAAACCAGCATGGAAAGCACTAGAGCTATTTAGACAAATAGGTGTTTATTTTCCCTGGGTTACTCCTCTTGTATTTTTATTATTTATTTTGTAGTTATATATAAAACAGCTATCACTCTTCCTTAGGTGTTTAGTCCCACACCCGAGTAAAAAAATCTGTTAAGAATTCTTTCTCCTGAGTTTATAAATCCACATAGTGGTTCTTCCTTTGTTTTGGGATAGAGCTCCTCCAGTCCCCCTGATCTAAGCAAGTTCAGAGTGTAATTTTCTTATCTTGATTGTAATAATTTTCAGTATATATCAGCCCTTCTAGCTACGACCTCATGTTCTGTTCTACTGAAACTAACCAAAAATAGAAATTTTATTTTTGAATGGTACTTTGACCTCGTCCCCCTCCCTTCCATTTTTCTTTATATGGCTGGAAAAAATGTTATACTGTTTCACTATTTTTTTTAATTCTTAATGTAATATCTGACTTGGCCCAACTTTTGGTAGTCCCCACTTTATCTGTACAATCTGCTAGTGACGATATCTAGCTTTTTTCCCCCCATAATTAATTCCTCTATTTTATATGCCTTTTTGCATTATTTCTCATGTTGTTTCATGTTGGTGATTCTATCAGCTAATGTCAGGTGTGGCAACTTGCAGGATTTTTTCCTTTATTTGGGGTTTTTAACACATTCCAGATACTTCTTCCACTTGTGTATTTTAGGATCACAAGTGATTGAATTTAAAAATCTTAAGTTATTGTTGCTCAGTTAAGCATGTGCCTACTCTTACCTCATTTCCAATATAAAATTGTTTTACTTAGCACATTCAGTTACTGCATCTTATCTAAGGAAAGGTATCTTTTTAAGATGGACTTGCTTGGTCTCTTGCAATTATGAAGTTCTTCAAAGATTTTCTCAGTTATTCTAACTACCATTGTGTTCAGTTCTCTGAACTCTTCGGATTATTTAGAAATCTCAAAAAATAGTTTTTAAAAAGCCTTCTTTTAAATGAACTCCAGTTGTAGATCTGCTTTGTTTATTCATCAGTGAAACTGAGTGATTTTCACAACTAGCTCTTCCTATAGACTTCTCTCTCCTTTAATGATCAAATACTTAAATTTTCAAAATCAAATTACTAGTTTTAAACTATCTCTTGATTTTGAAACCAAGTATAAAACTAGTGTTACTATCTTTATGTCAAACTCTGTATCCTGAAACGCATTCCAGGACGGTCTGTGCCTTTTACTACTACTCGCACTTGCTGTCTGATTTTACTTTATGTATGTTCTGCATGCTCCTGGCCTCCATGATGCAGTATTTTCCTATAACAATAGAACGTTGAGGGATTATGAAAGTGGATTATTTTCACTTTTAAGTAAAGGAAATGTGAGAAGTAATGAGTGTTAAGAATAAAAAAGAGAATCGAGAAGTGAGAATTAGACTTGCAAAGTTGACTATTTTAAAAAGTGATAAGTACAGGGAATGTCAATTTTAAACGTATGTGCTTCCTTGCCTCTTCTGTCTTTTTTTTAATACATTTTCTTTATAATATGTTTAAACATATATATGTTACATAGCTTTTAGATTGTTTATCATGAAAGTGAATTAGGAACCAGATTGTATCAATTAGCCGATTTTCCCTCCCAGTAAATGCTTGTGAAAGTAAAATGATGCTTTCTTTTCAGCTGCAGTACCTAAGATTTCCAAAAAAGTAGATATGGAGGTGTATAGGAAGAGAATGGAGATCATGCTTCAGTAAGTTGGCATATTTTTCTAAAGGAAAATGATCACTGTTAATCATGTATATACAAGAATGTTAGTATAATACAGTTTGAAGATACAGTTACTTAAAAATACCTCAGGCAAATTTAATTCAGTATAATTTCTGTGGAGGCCAGGAATTAAATAAAGAAGGAGGTGCCATAAAAAAAAGTTCTCAGCATCATAAAAATTTTGAATGTAAGGCCAAGTTATTTCTTCCAGAAGTGAATTTTGAAGTTATCTCCCAAAATGATGCTACAAATGCTTATGAAAATACCAGTTTGGATCACTTCTCTCTTAAAACATAATCTGATGTATGTTCTGTTATTTAGGTAGAACTCTTACCTAAGGAATCCTTCCCTTCATTTATGATGAAATTTTTTTTTGGTAAAATACTTACTGTTACGTGACACCCACTCTCATAGTAATTTACATTGGTATTTGTTAATTACATCTGCATGGGTTAAATAATGGTTGCTGAAAGGAAGTACTCTGCTGACAAAATGCCTTTGGAAGCCTAAGATTAATAAAAAAAAACCCATAAGCTTGCTGTTTGGCCATGTCTTACACGCCTAGATCTTTGTTTTAGGGATATGTTTGGAGAAGACTGTGTGAGTTCAAAAGATGGCTCTATCCTTTGCGTCACGGTTGATGGAAAGACAGCAAACATTTCACTGGACACTCGAGTAAGTACAGCAGAGCATTGCTTTTGCGTGCACTGTGTTTGCTAGCAGAGGTGAGTCTCAGGTCTAGTGTACAGCGCTGCCTAGAATATCCTGTACCCATTGCTAAGGAAATGGTTTTGTATTTGGTACCAGAACAGCTTAAGGCTATTCCCTTTCCATTAATTTCATTGCCATTCTCATCTGCCGATCAGTACCCAGTCTTTCTGGGTGAAATACTGATCCAGCCTGCAAGCTGAGCTTACTCAGCTTCTTTAGAGAAGCATTTGCTAGAGAGTTTTCTTTGTTAAAAAAATGCTAGCAAAGTTTATGTAACAAATGTGGCAAATTTGGAAGAAAACCCAGTATTTTTCAGCAGGTCTCTACTTGTATAAAGATGAATAAAGAAAAATTGTAGAGGAGAAACTGATTTAATCCCCACATTTTTTTTTTAATGCTCTTAAAACATAGGCTCTGGTCTGAATAATTGAACAATCAATGATGCTAATAAAATTTTTTGGTCATCTTGATCCTTTTGTAGCTAAATTGAAAGCCTGAAATATACATAAAAAGAAATACTTTATTAATTTACTGGCTAGATTCAGAACTGGATGTCATGCGTGTCAGAAGGCTGCTTTAAGAAGCTAGCACACCTGGTTATTCGAACAATTTGTAACTGTAAAGAATGGCTAAAACTGTGTCCTTTGTGTCCTTAAGCATTTTAATGTGTTACTTTCTGTCATTATTAATAACATATTAAAACTATATAATGTGTTACCACTCTTCACAGTAGTAATATATTCCACTGGAGCGGTTCTCAGATGCTGTCCTTAGGGACCGCAACAAAAAGTGTTCTACAAGCCCAGAACAAAAGGTAGATCCCTGCCCAAAATTTGTTACCTAGTGGAACAGAACAGGTGGATGTTAGTTATCGTAAGAGGATAGCGAGTTACAGTTTTGTGCTTAACACACGATGCTTGCTGTGTCATCTTTTTTCATGTTTTTAATAAACATGTGCTACATTGCCATGTATACATAGTACAGAAAAACACAGGACTGATGAAAGGAGCTCTTTCAATAGAGAAAAAAGTAACAAGACTGGAAAAAATGCATACTGCTCGATCAATAGGTTAGGTTTCATTTTCATGTAATATTACATCGATATATGTAATTATTGTTAGAAGACTTGTGTACTGATGGAGACCCTGATGGCAACTCAACTGCAACAGTGTGTGTCTTTGTAACACACATTTTACATGCCATGTTGGCAACGGCAAGCTTGTGCCATTGTGAACCCAGTGTTAGGAGAAAGATCTGTCCTTCTTTGCGTGCATATGTGTCTTCTTACAAAACTTCCATAGCTTTAAAATAAAAAACTGTTTAGTATAGATCTGACTGTGTGGTGGGACACGTGGATTTATTTTTTCCACATTAGCTCTTACCATGGTGCTCTTGCAGTTAACGTGCTTTTAACAGCATTGTTAGATAACATTAAATGCATCTTTGCTGTTTCAAATGCCTTCCCTCCTCCCCCCAAAAAAACCCTTTATGGTTGAAGGGAGTTACTTGTTGGGAAGAGTAACAAGTTAACACTGAATTAGAGAAGGTACAGTCTTCGGATCAAGAATAGTATTACTAAGCAAATGCTGCCATTTGTTTTTGAGATAGAGCGGTCAGGGGCTTGGGTTGCATGTTGATGAGCTTGCGTGGTTGGGGTGGGCATCTTTCTCTAGGGAGCCTTCTTTTAGTGATAAATTAATCTCTTCAGGGTTTTATTTTGATGTAAATGTTACCTTATAGGTGTGGGAACGTCGATGTGGAGACTCCTAGATTATAGATGCCTGTACCTCTGTGATGAATGCACACATTTTACAGTATTAACCTAATACAGTGCGGGTGAATTCACAAATCAAATGAGATCTCCAAGGACTCAACCTTGTATGGTTTTATTTGATTTTGAATTAAATGTAATCTGCAGAACTTAATGCATTTTACATAGTAGTTTTGAAACAAGTTATTAATCAAACATAAAACTTGAGATTAAGCTTCTTGTTCCTCAGCAGGACTTGCATAAGTCTCCTCTGAACTCTTCTACGTGTTGGCAGACCCTTTTAAAATCTACAGTGCTGCTCTTTATATCTTTCTTTTCAATTTGCATGACTACTTTTTCCTTTCCCCTTATGAGCATACTTCACATGCTGAAAAGGAATATGAAGGGCTAGTTGTTCTAACGTGCTGCTTTTTTTGTTCCCAGACAGTTGACTGTGAGCCAGGAAGCGAAGATGATGAATCCCTTCGTGAAATGGTGGAACTGGCTGCACAGAGGCTTTATGATGCCCTCAGCCCGGTATACTGACCTCTGTAGATACCTAGGACACAGAAAAAAATCTTTTCAGAGTTGAATTTATTCGGAATATTTTGTAAGAGTAAATAAAATTTTTTTCTTCAGTAAGTCAAGCGTTATCAGTTCTGTGACTGTGAACCTGCTGAGTTATTTAAAATAATGGATGAGCAACCTTATAGCAGCTATATTTGTGCATATAGATCGTAATAAAATCAGGCAAAGTGTGCATATGTTCCTTTTTCTTATGTGCACATACAAGAAATAAGAAAAAATTCTTAACCTATCTATCTGAGAGTTTTGTATTTTTGAAGATTAACGACCAGATGGAGGATAAATTGGATATTTTGGGTTTGCATATGTTCAGAATCAAGCTTGTATATAATTTTGCTCCTGTCAAGGAAGCAATTACCCACATGCTTGCGTCTGCTTGAAGTCAAAAGGGGCTTGAACACATTTAGAATGGAATCCATGTTTGCATACCGGGGTTAATTGGAGCTTTAAAACTATGTGTGCAGGCATTGCCATTAACTGGACTGGATGAACGAAATTGCCTTCAAGCGCCGTCCGAGCTTATGGCCTGTAACAGCCTGGAGGGCAACTGGCTCCTGTCATGATTTCTGTGACGGTCAGCAGAGATCTGCTCCTGCTGATGGCCCTGGCGCTCAGCACCGGTGAAAGGGGCTTCCTGGGCAAAGTGAAAATGGGGCACTGGGAACCACAGTGTGTAGAGAAGAATTTCAAATAGAAATGTGATACTCAAATGTATAGAATCATAGAATGTTTTGGGTTGGAAGGGACCCCTAGAGGTCATCTAGTCCAACCCCCCTGCAGTGAGCAGGGACACTCCGAACCAGATCAGGTTGCTCAGAGCCCCATCCAACCTGGCCTTGAATGCTTCCAGGGATGGGGCCTCCACTACCTCTCAGGGCAACCTCTTCAAGTGTC
>NW_009259798.1:1301049-1301647 GCF_000687185.1 Egretta garzetta
TTGCCGGCTCATGTCCAGCTTTTCATCCATCAGTACCCCCAAGTTGCTCTCGGCAGGGCTGCTCTTGATCCTTTCTTCCCCAGCCTGTACTGATACTGGGGGTTACCCCGACCCAGGTGCAGGACCTTGCACTTGGCCTTGTTGAACCTCATGAAGTTAGCTGGGGTTGTTGCCAAACAGTAAATCATGCTGAAAAATGCCCACAGAAAGTGAGTTTTCTACAAAGGGAACATTATCTTTCCCTTGTATGCACAACTTTTTTTTCCCCCTTTTCTCAGCTGATTAAATTGACACCTGATAATCCTTGTAGCAGTATTAGTGTACTATTAGTGTTAGCAGAATTGGGGACAGCTTTCCTCCCCAAGCTGTGTGCCGTTAGCTAAGTAAGAGTATGAAGTCTTAAAGGAGATAGGTGCCTTTTCTTAAAAGGGAAGCCTCTCTTTGGAACAGATAAAAATAACATTTTTAAACTTACGCATGTGTTTTGTTTTTTTTTAAATGTGTTTTCGGCCAATATACGGGGTAGGGGAGTAAACGTCCCCTTGCCTCTCCCCGCGCCGCTGCCCCCGGCGGGCCGGCTGTCTGTCTGTCTGTCCCG
>NW_009259798.1:1302404-1347502 GCF_000687185.1 Egretta garzetta
CGGGCCGGGCACCGTGGGGCGGGCAGGAGGCCGGTGAAACGGGAGCGCGGCCCGGCGCGGTTACGTCCCTGTCGCACCTCCCACGGGAGTGTACCAGGAGCTTCGGCGCCTGATGGTCTTTTATGAGATTTGGAGCCTTTTGGCAGAAATTCGTAAAGTTCCTGTGTTAGAAGTGTGATCTGGTAGAAGCATAGCTTCTCGTATTTTGGCGGCAGTGGCATTTTTGATGTCTGCCCCGACCCGGCTCCTGGTGCGTCCCTTCTGTGCAGCTCCTTGCATCGAGCTCTCCCACCCCGGACGCACGTTCTGCTTCGCCATGGCTGGGCCATGCCTTGGTGAACATCTCCTTTGAGGCAGTACCAGCCTTTTAGAGTTCATTTTGGGTCCCTGCCTTCTGTCGCATGGTGAAGTGGGTCCCAGAGCTGCTCTGATGAAAAAAGATTTGGCCAGAGACGAAGGTTATCTTTAATGGGAGATCGGTTGTCTAAACCAACCCACCATGCAGCTCTGTAGACAGGCGGAGCATTGGAACAGGGAGGATAACGCAGCGGTGGGAATAAGGAGAAGGGGGAGAGAGGTGCTCTCCAGAATGAAGGCACAGTGAAATAAATTTAGAAATAAAGTAGAAAATAAAATAAAAAAGCCTCATGAGCCATAACATGCGGCAGTCAGTTTTGATTACAAAGGGACCGCAGGGTCCATCCCTCTGTAGGTGTGGTCCCACGTTGCCTCTGATGCCAGTCGTGTGTCTGGGTAAGACCAGGGCTGTTTGACCTCTGCAGGGACAGGGCAGGCTGGGAGGGAAGTGCTGTTGCAGCAGCGCGAGAGGCCATGCATGAAAAGCTTTTGAGGAGGGAAGGTGCTGGTGGTGGGACATGACGTGCTGGAGAGCAAGTTCTTCCAGTGAGAGTCTAACAGTGTTCCTTGTTTTCAGTTTTCCTTCCAGGAAAATGGCTGGGGGGCATCCCTTGCTGAGAGGCTGGTCAGGTATGAGCTTAAATTTCAAAAGTAGTTTTAGCATGCAAGAAGTCGTGTGGCTTTCCTAAAGGAAAACCAACACAAGTTAATATGTAATGTGTATTTATTTATTAACATTCATTTATTCATTGAAGTGGAACTGCCTGAGTGGTAACCTGCCCAGTACTGGTGGAAATACTCACTGGGTGTTTTTTTCCACTGAGAGCTTGAGTGGAGAGGAAAAAATGCATAGTGATTGTCATGATTGTTGTTGTTCAGGTTTCATAGTTTAAGCGACCAGTAAATACTACAGATGCAATCTGTGGGTGTACTTTCAAAACATAAAGTTATAATCCCACTGAAAACATCTCGTCATTTCTGAGAGGGACGGAGGCAGGTATCCTGACAGAATGGTTCAAAACTTCCCAAGTTTTATTCTGGTGGGCGGAGGAGAGATGTTCTTTTTTGATCTTTGTCTTTGTTTCAGAAAATGTGATGTTGTGAACCGTGGGCTCTCAGGGTACAACACCAGGTGGGCTAAATTGATCCTTCCAAGACTGATCAGCAAAAGTACTGGTGCTGAGAGTACTGTTGCAGTTACTATTTTCTTTGGAGCCAATGACAGTGCTTTGAAAGGTACAGTAGATTGTTTTGGGTTTTTTTCCCATGACCTGTTCTCTTAAGACAGTTTTACAGTTTAGCAGAAAAGGCAGAACATTCCACAGACTTTTCCTGTCACTTCTCTGTGAAGCAGTTGTCTTTTTTGCATATTTACAGTGGATTGTTTTCAATCATTTTATTTGTATTTAAACCATGCAGTGCCTTCTATTTCTCTCCCTCTCACCAAGTTTTAATATTAAAAGTAAATTTAAAGATGCTCAAGGTGCTCAAAGGTGCTCAATAAACCTTACCTCAAATTGGAGTAAGGCATCTAGCTGATTTTTCTGCCTTTGAAGCAGTCTGATGGGTTCTTGGCAACTGAGTTGAGGAAATGAGGGAAGGTCACATTTGGATTCTCTTTAAGATAAGCATAGCAGCATGCAGAGCTAGTCTAATCAAAAATGATAACCTCAGTGCACAAAGGGCTGTCTGTACGTCCACTGGAATTTTGAAACTTTTCTCTGCATCCAAGAGAGTGAAAAATCTTAGCTTTTGTTTCAGGTGAAGTTTGAGGTGATTATGTGAACTAATACTAAGATGTGGAGTTGCAAGACAAAGCATCTTTGAAAAAGGAAAAAAAAAGGTGATTTCTTTTCCCCTGTCCCTCGTTTGTATTAGTTGGAAGTGCTGTGTTTAAACTCTCAATTTGTCTGCTTTGGATATTGAGGAATAGTGTTTTCTCATGACACCTCCTGCCTCAGTGGTTGAGGTGAACTGCTTACTGAAAATGAGTGCCCGCATTCATACACTGTAAAAAGCACGTTATGTTGTGTAATAAACCCGTAAGCAGTTTAGCATCGCTAATGCACGTACTCCATCCCCTAACAGATCTGAACCCCAAGCAACACGTTCCTTTGGAAGAATATGCTGCAAACTTAAAGAGCATGATACAGTATCTGAAGTCGGTAGACATCACTGAAGACAGGATTGTTCTGATAACGCCACCACCTCTTCAGGAATCGGCTTGGGAAAAGGAGTGTCTTGCCAAAGGTAAAAGAATTGTGTGGATGGGCAGAATTTCTGCCTTTTACTGGCAGAGCATAAGTTGCTGATCCCAGCCTGACAGGTGATTAGCTTCGTGCTTGTACCAGATTGCAGTTGTGTTCTTTGAGCTGATGGAAAAGGACTGCTAGCTGTTCTGCTAAACCGCTTTTGGATAAGCTTGTGGAGTATCTACCAACTAATTAGTAACACCCTTTTGAAAGTGTTGATTGATCTGTTCGTGCATAAAACTGACAGAAGTGGCTGCCCTTTGAGAGCATAGGTTTTGCCGAGATGTCCTACACAGACTACGTCATGTCCTAGCAGCTTCCAAAATAACACAAATAACAGAAGAAGTTTTGGCATTGTGTGCCTTAGAAAATTTTAAAATAGTCACAGCATGTTTCACATCTATTTGGATAAGCAGTAAGATCCTAGCCAGGTTTATTTTAAATTTAAAAAACCCCAGGAGAATATAATATTCTAAGGATGCTAATAAAAGTATCTGAAAAAGAAGCAAAAGGTGATTAAATGATTTCTCATTACATTGTTCAAGCTAACTCTAAAAATAGAGGCGGAAAAGCACTGCTTACTTAGCGTTACTCAGCTGGTGGAAATTGCCATAATCCCACGGACTCCAGCAGTGACAGTCTGTACTTCCTGAGAGCGTGTCCTCTCTTCCGTTTGGATAGCTTGTCCAGTTCTGGCACATTTATAAAGGACTTTTGAGTTAGATTCAAGTAAACACAAAGCTGTCACCTTAGTCTTTGCAAGGTTTTCTCAAATTCAGGTGTTACTGTGTATCCTGAGCTGTGTACTTGATCAAAGACGTAACATTTTGAAGATGGCCTCATCTTTAAAACTGCATTAAATTGGACTATGTTATTGGATGACTTCCCATTAGGGATCTTTCGTGTGTGGCAGTGTCACTGTGCAAAGCAGATTTTGGACTACATGGGCTTTTGGTCTCATCCAGCAGGGTGGTTTTTATATTTCAGTTGGAAAAGGAGAGTAAGTCCTAGAGGAATACTCACAAACTGTGTAAGACAGTAGCAGCTGAGCAGGTCAGATCACACATCAGACACGGCCAGTACCGTGTATGTGACAGTAGCAGATCCTTGGGCAGGGCGTAAGGGCTAGGTCAGGCGCAGAGTGTGGTCAGTCTCCAGGTGTCTGGGCCCAGCTCTCACTAAAGCTGCTACAGCTGCGGTTTGCAAAACACGCACCCGTATTGTCCTTTTGAAGATCTGTTAGGTGAGCACACCGTGAATGCTGCTCGTCTGGCTCCTAGCTATCGAGTAACACTTTTAAAATGCTGTTAGTTCATTTTCGTCTTAAGGCTACTTGCCCCTCACTACAAGAAAGATGTTGCATTGCTGGAGCATGTCCAGAGGAGAGCAACCAAGCTGGTGAGGGGTCTGGAACACAAGTCATACGAGGAGCGGCTGAGGGAACTGGGGTTATTTAGTCTGGAGAAGAGGAGGCTGAGCGGAGACCTGATCACCCTCTACAACTGCCTGACAGGAGGCTGTAGTGAGGTGGGGGTTGGCCTCTTCTCCCTGGTAACAGATGGTAGGACAAGGGGGAAGGGTTTGAAGCTGCGCCAGGGCAGGTTTAGGCTAGACATTAGGAAAAACTTCTTCACCGAAAGGCTTGTCAGGCTCTGGAATGGGCTGCCCAGGGAGGTGGTTGAGTCCTCATCCCTGGAGGTATTTAAAAGAAGGATAGATGAGGAGCTTAGGGACATGGTTTAGTGGTGGGATGGAAAGGTTAGGTTAAAGGTTGGACTCGATGATCTCAAAGGTCTTTTCCAACCAAAGTGATTCTATGATTCTATTCTATGATTCTATCCTTTTATGGGGAGGGAGGAAACTTGCATTAACAGTGTTGAATCTGCCAGTGTCTGTCTAAAAGAGATTGCTGTCTAGGGATGGAGCAGAAGACACGGTGATCTCAGACCGTGGACCACAAATTGAGTATTGTGGGCACAGTAAGCAGCAATATCAGATCATCTGCCCTCAACCATTATCCAGGAGAAATGTTCTGCTTATTTCTAGTTTTGTCAGATAGATATCAGAGCAAAGGAGAGAGATGAAACATGAGGATGATGATGTGTGCAGGAACATTCATCCAGGTGTGAAGAGAGATGCAAAAAGTAAGTCAGCTTCCAAATGAGAGTGCTGTGGGAGATGGAGTCAAAGCCGTTGCCAAAGCCAGAGCTGCTCTTCGTCATCTGTATAGACATTTCATTGCAGAAGGCAATTGGGTTGGTCAGCTGGCTTTCCTAAATTTGTGCTGATGGCTGCTTCTTGTCCTTCATGTGTTTGGAAATTAATCCCAAAAGGAGGTAACTATCTTTTCTAGCACTGAGGTGAAGCTGAGTGATTGATGGTTCCTCAGGTCCTTTTTCTTACCTTTCTTAAAAATGGGTGTAATGTGAACCTTCTTCCAGTTGCCATGGGTCTCCCATTAGCTGCGAATTTTTGTAGGTGGTGGGCATTGGCCTCAGCAATGCAACAGGCAGCTCCTTGAGGCAAGTCCCACCTGCCCAGATGCATCTGGCATCTCTGAGTATCCCCTATCCCATTACTCCCCAAGGTTGGCTGGCCTCCTTCCCAAGCTGAGTGGGTACATGCAGAGGTCAGGGCAAATCACTAGGTTGCTTCCTTTGTCCCTCAGGGGAATCCCTGTATTTCCTGAGTTCCTTTGGCTGCTGCTCTTAGCTTATAGACCCAGCACGTGCTCCTGCTGCTCACTGAGAGCAGGCCTGTGCTTGTGCGCTTCCAGAGTGGAAGAGGAGAAGAAACAGTCGAGAAGTCCTGACGATGAAAGAAAAGGCAAAGGGAGAATAAGAAATTATCAACTCTGCTAGATTAGAAGTCACAGAAAGAGAAAAGGGCAGGACTGCAGGACCTCGCCTGGGGAGGTGAGGTTGTGGTCAATACAGGGAACTTGGCAACAAATGGAGCTCTGCATGGTGGAGGCTGGATGAGCTGAAGGGCTGCTCCGTCTGTGGGAGAGTTGAACCAGGAAGGAAGTTCAAGCAAGAGTTCAGAAATATGCCATGGTGGGGAAGGACTGGTGAGGCTGCAGAGGATATTCTTACGATGAAAAGAAGTGATAGGAGGAAAGAGGTGGCAGTGTGAAGAAGCGGGAATCATCAGGTGCAAGGAGGGAGTAGAGTAGGAGTTGATGAATTGCATTATGGGTCCCATTAAAAAGAAACAAGAAACAACATAAACGAATAATATCCTGCCCCAAAGTTTCACTGTGGTCCATGCAAAACTCCTGGCTTCCAGTGGCTGAACTGAGCACGTACTGAAAGTCCAGCTCCCAGTGTAACCGCGCACAAATGCAGCAGTCGCGAGTGCTAGTAAAGCTTTGCACCTAAGTGTACCCCAGTTTCACCAGCACGTTATGATGAGGAGACTACTGTAAGGAGATGCTAAATGTCTGATGTCATCCAGGACGTGGAAGGCAGGCTTGTAAATAGATTTTATTTAACTTTATTCTGTGTGCTAGTAGCACGTGCATGAAGAGTTTTAAACCTATGCACTGATTTCACCTCAAGCTTGACAGAGGCAGAAGCTGTGAGCAGCGCAGAAGTAACCGTCACGCTGTGTGCTCGTTGCCGTTGCCTCTCTCGCCTGTTACACATCTGTTAAGAAATATATTTTTAAATGCCTCAAAACCAAGAGGTGCCCTGAAAGAGACTAAATGAGCTATAGCTGCCAGCCACTTAAATGAAGGTGCTTCAGATTTGGTTGGTAATTGGTTATGTCCGCTGGTGTAACAAACTGATAGGCACCACCCATGCCACGGAAGACAGAAATCAAACTGTGTCAGTCGCGATCGCTCAATGTTTTCTTTGTGTCTGATAGGTGACAAATTAAATCGCCGCAATGCCACCACTGGGGAATATGCCCAGGCCTGTGTTCAGGTAGCAAGGGACTGTGGAACGGATGTGCTCGACCTCTGGACGCTGATGCAAAAAGATCAGGTATGATGTCATGAGAAAGACTTTGAAATTATCATGAATTGTGAAATGCGCAGTTTAGCGTAGAGGAACCTGTAGTGCTGCATTATCGCTGACATGGTACCAAATATATTCCGATCACATTTTGGGGAACGAAAAGAGTGATCTGGAATGCTTGATGCTGGGCTGGGAGAAATAAAGCTTACCACAACCTGACTGTTGTATTTGGTTGGCCAGTGTCCCCTGGGGGCGTTACGTCTAAATAACCATTTCCGTGGACTTTGCGTCATGGAATAGCTTAGGTTGGAAGGGGCCTCTGCAGGCGCTTAGTCCACCCTCCCGCACAGCGCTGGGCTAACTTCGAAGTTAGATCAGATTGCACAGGTACCTCCTGGTGCCTCTGACCAAATACCTGACCTTGTGACAGACTGCAGGCTTGCCGTAAGCAGGTAACTCCAGTTCAGACACCGAATCTTTTCTCTCTCCTGCGCTCCAGGGTGCAGTAGACTCAACATTTTGACTGCATCACTTAACCTCATGGTCTTTTCCTGATGAATAGCACTGACTTTGGTGATCAGAACTTTCTCTTAATATTTTAATACAAATGGTGAAAAATAAAACCAGTATATATACCAGCTGGCTTTGAAGAACAAACTTACTTAAAAATTACTCAAGACCTTCTATTTGCAACTCGCAAATACATTAATATATGGCTTTAACCTCCCCTGTAGGATTTCTCTTCCTATCTGTCTGATGGGCTCCATTTATCAACAAAAGGCAACAGCTTTCTAGCAGCACAACTTTGGTCATGCCTGGAAAAAAAACTGTCTCCTTTTCCTTCACTGCTTCCGTATTGGCGTGACGTGGACCATACGAACCCCGAGGCCAGTCTTCTGGGAGATCCCCTGCAGTAACCAGCTGAAGCAGCCCAGCCTGACAAAGCCAGCTGGCTTACTAACAGCCAGTGTCCAGCAACACGCTAGGGAGCGGGGCAGCGGGGAGTCCCCTGTCGATGCTCCTCTGTATCCCCTTCCCTTGGCCTGCAGGAGAATAAAGATGAGACCACTCGGGGTGTGTCAGGGGGTGGTTTGTTTGCACGCTGCTTGTGCTGGTAGTTTGAGCATCTGTGGGGATGAGCTCCTCTTTCCTTGCAAGATTTGGAGGAAAATAAGAGTCTCAGCTGCCCTGTGACAAGGGACAGAAGGCTGCCCTGAGGAGTTCCTGGCCTAGCTGAGCTTTGGGGGCTACACCTTGATAAATACCACCTGCTAGTAATAACACCTAGGAGCCAATATGAGGCAGCAGCATGGAGTGTGTCAAGAGCTGTTAATCGGTCCAGATTAATTTATTTGCTTGTAATACAGCAGGAAAAGCAGTTACCTCAGCTTAAGCAAGGATTTTTGGTAGTGCTATGTTACATTTCAGAGCAGCGGCTTTGAAGTTTAACTTACTTTGGCACCAGCAGCAGCTTCTTGCGTGTACACACAGATTTCAAAACTGTGCATGGTTTTGGGCAACCTGAAACTGGTGATGCACGTGCTCATTTTTGAGAAGCTTGGAGCTTGAAGAAACTAAGAGAAGGGGTCTGTGTCTCTGCTGACAAAGCTATGTAGTTTGCCACCAAGTTGAGCCATTTCAAGTGAGCTTTGGCCTTCATAATTTAACAGCTGATGTAACCATAGATGAATACTGTGTACTATGCGTAGTTTTTGGCCAAGAGCATGTAATTACACTACAAAACTACCTTTACAAACTGAAAAAAAAATTGCCTGAAACCTAAATGAAATTCAGCAAGCATGGAAAAAAAAAGTGGTTTGGGAAATAATTGGTTAGTCAGCCAGATGATAGCAGAAGAAAGGAGACTCCTGCTGGACCATGGATTAAAAAGAAATAAATAGTGTAGCACTGCAGCTAAACCCCTTGCGTGCCTGCTGGACCATGGATTAAAAAGAAATAGTGTAGCACTGCAGCTAAACCCCTTGCGTAGTTCTGGGCTGTACTGACCGTTAGGGTGGCGCAAACCAGCTGGGGCCGAGTGAGGCGATGCATTTGTTATGCAGAGGTGATGAGAGCAGCACAGTGGCCTGTTTGTCAGCCTTCACTGAGTAACTAAGACAAGTTGGCCAAGCCCTGCTATCTATCTACTAGGTAATAGTGTTATAAACCCGAGCATAAGCAGGTTTTGGTTTTGGGGGTTTTTTTTGTGTGTGCACCTGGAGCTAGACCAGAAGCTAGTTTGATTTATAAATAGTTATGAGTATTAAACTGGGCTGTCCTTTCTGTAATAAATGATTACAGTGAAGACCGGCTGAACTAGTGGAAGGGGCTCCCCATGGAAGCCATGGCTCTTCCTGCATTAGGTGTTGTGAACAAACTGTGCAAGTAGATTTCACAGTCTGGAACGCAGCTCAGATTGGGGGATGGATTCTGTGCTTTCCAAGGCCTGCTCCAAACCTGTTTTCACACTCCCAAGTGCCTGCCACCACCTGTTTTTTTAACAGCCTCAGTGCTGAGAACACCTACTCATACATTTGCTACCTAAAACGGCATTTAAGCACACACCTGTACCTTAGATATGAATTTCACTGTCAGAACTGACTGGTGCAAAGCTGGTGAGGGGTCTGGAGCACAAGTCTTTTGAGGAGTGGCTGAGGGAAGTGTGGCTGTTCAGCCTGGAGAAGAGGAGGCTGAGGGGAGACCTCATCACCCTCTACAACTGCCTGACAGGAGGCTGTAGCGAGGTAGGTATCAGTCTCTTCTCCCCCGTAACAAGCCTGAAGTTGTACCAGGGGCGGTCTAGAGTGGCTATTAGGAAAAATGTCATCTCCCAAAGGGTTGTCAAGCATTGGAACAGGCTGCCCAGGGAGGTCGAGTCCTCAGCCCTGGAGGTATTTAAAAGATGTGTGGATGCAGCACTCGGGGACATGGTTTAGTGGTGCACTTGGCAGTGTTGGATTAATGGTTGGACTCTATGCTCTTAAAGGTCTTTTCCAACCTAAACAATTCCATGATTCTGTGATAATCCCCAGGAGGGAGTGGGGCAGCCCTGGGGGTGCAGCTGCAGCAGGCAGGCACAATGACCTCCAGCAGCCAAGGGGCAGAGGGGAGCAGAGACAGAACTGCCTGAATTCTGGCTGCAGGCCAGACTTAACTCAGGTTTTGTTAACTCCTGAAGGACTGCACAGGAACAGCTCTTAACTGATTTTTTTTTTTATATATAAAAAGCTTTTATTGTATTGGGAATTAAATTAACTCAACTCCTCACACGTGTACTTTGCACTGAATCAAAAAAAGAAAACCCAAACAAAAAAACCCCCAAAAGTTCAAATCCAGTATATAAAACACAATAGCTAGTCAGCCAGGAAAACCGTAAGGCACACGTTCAAGTATTAGTGTAACAAGAATCCCTGGGTGGGGTGGAGAGGGGGTTATTCCCGCAATCCTTTCAGCACAGGTTTGGTTCCTTTCCCTCACGTTTAAAAGCACAGAGGCTTTCCGCAGCAGCAGGGTTCCCCTGTGCCTGAGCGCAGGCTTGTAACAGTTAAAATGGTTTTATGTCAGTTTTATCAACAGATTATTATGGGAGAAAACAGTTGCAGAATTACGATGCTGCTTTACTATCACGACAGTTGCTCTGCGACTCCCCTGTGTCAGTCTGGCTGCTACTAAGCAAAAATAACGCTCACCTCCCAGCTCCCCTTACAGATCTCCAGCTCTATCAGCTCAGAGGACACCATGAAATTACCGTCTAACATCACATTGTACTACCTGTGTGGGAATTTGAATTCATCAAGTCTCCTCTTTATACCTGCCCTGTAAGTTTAACAGAGGTTTGTTGTTTGGTTTTGTTTTGGTTTTTTTTTTATTCACAATTGGTTTTAAACAAATGCCCCCCCTGCAATGGAGTGAATGTTGTTGGCCACACAGACCACAGCAAAGTGATGCTCGGCTCTCTGAACATCTCAGCAATAGTGTTGCTGATTTCGAAATAACATTTGGAGAAACGTCTCTGTACCGAAACAACTGCTGTAAGCAGCGTCTTGAAGCAGTCCTCATCCACATAAATGACTTCTCCGCTTGCGCCTCTCTCCCCTGCCAGGCACTCGCAGTGCAGGGTGGGAGGCGCCCAACCAAAGCCCTCTGCAGCAGAGGCACAAAGACAAGACAACCTCGCCACTAGAGGCAAAACAGTTTCATGCTAGAGGAGCATTTCCATACATTGTATAAGTTTAACAGCCTCCAGATGACCCGTTTGTTGTTATTTTGAAGCTGTACATCTTAAGCTTCTCGATTCCAATTATGCATTGTCATTTAATGCTGCGAGACTGTATTTTTATCTGCTTCATTACTTTCATTCTGTTCTCGAGGCATCTGTTTAGGCTTTTGCTTACATGTACCTTAAATGATCTACTCTATACGGAACGTACTGCAGTGTTTTCTTTTTGTTTTTAAAAGCCCCTTAATTTTGTCTCTATCAGTGCTGTCAGACTAGAAAATATTAAGTTATAAAAAAGGCTGATACACACAATCCAATATCCTGCAGGATATTTGGTTTTGCACCACAGGTTGAAGGAAATGTTAAACGTCAAGAAAATAGAAAAACAAATCCAAAAAGCTTCAAAAACAAGCCAGTTCTAGTTTGGATTTTCCTTTTTAAAAGATATAATGCTCTAATAAATGTAATTTAAGGAAGGTCATACACATGACCAGCATCTGCAGTAGGTCACTTCCTTATATCTCCCACTCCCTCACAAAAATATATATACATATATTTATATTTATATAAATGAAATGGTTTTAGATCCGTATTTTGCAGATGGAAGTCATACATTTTAGAAGGCAGCAAGACACTAGCATTCTGTTTCTTTGCTGTCCACACGGTTCTGGCGCTGTAGTTTAAAGGACGAAGCTTTCTCACTCCTAATGACAGGATGGTCTGTCAAGTCCTCAAAAGATTTGGCGGCCGAGCTGCTATTTGGGAAAGGGTCCTTCTCAAACCTGTCCTCATCAATGTGAGAGTCAGTGCTTGGGTCCTCCTGAATAGTGTCCATCCTTTGGTGGTCCTGTTTCGGTGCCGCAGTGGCGGCGGGCACGGCTGTGATGGGCTGCAGCGGCTGGTGGCGGCTCGTCGACTGCGGCGCCGGGAAGGGCTTGATGATTCGAACGGAGGCGGAGTCCAGGCTGCTCAGCATCTCCACGTTCTGCAAGAGACCAGCCGCCAGGTCAGCGGGAGAAGCACCCAGGATCCAGTTTGGGGTTCAGTTTTTGCACCCTTTTCAAGGGGAAGGGACACCTTCTGAGGAGCACACCCACGCTTGTTAAAGCTGTTTAAAGGCCACTGCGTCCTCCCCACCACCCCAGCAGAGATGTGCTGACTGCCCTTCTGCTGCCCCAGGCCACCCCATGCCAGCCAGGCACAACCCCCGGCACTGCACTGGAAAAGGAAGGAGATCTTGGATTTTACAGTAGATTTACGCTTACTTAAGAGCAAGAGAACACCCAACAGGGGTAATTTGTTGTTTTTTTCTGAAGAATCCAGCTACGCTAAGCACTAAAGCAGAGATAAAAAGGCCTTTCTACCTTGCTGCTTCTCCATATAACGCACCACGGGTGACAGCCTCAATGGGGCAGAGCTGACAACTGAACCCCACCTCCCCTGGAGCCCAACACTGCTTCAGGAAAACCAAGGGCTGGAAATGCAGGCTCAAGCCAGACGAGACCGAGAGCTCAGTGCAAGGAAACAAAGGTACAGCTCATTCCATCTTCCAACCTGACGAGCTCCCTGTTTCACATGGAAGAAGCTGCACTGAGCGCAGGGTCAAAGGCCAGAGGGAGACCACTGTGATCACACCCAAACTCTGCAACCCAGACTAAGTTAAAGCCCATTGATTTCTTCTTTTGAGCACGATTTGGAAAATATCCAGAGATTTACAGGGATAAAAAAATCCCCATGAACCCTAGAAGATGCTAATACTGGGCAGGATGAGATGTTTACCAGCAACCAGTACTGCGTTTCCCAACCACTCAATCCTCAGCAGATCCAAAAGACAGAAGATTTGTTTGTTAAACTGTTGCTGGTGCAAGCAGCCCGTTAACTATACCCGTGCTCTGCTGCTGCGCCTCCTTCCAGGATTCTCTTGATGGAATTCGGGTATAAAGCCCTGCGGTGACTTTTCTTAGGGCTTTCCAGACCAGCTATGGGGGAATTGAACTCAGATCGCCTTCAGTTACGTTAGAGTAGATGACGGAGGCAAGCTGCCTCAGTGGTCTTTCACCTCAGCGTGCTTCCCCCAGTGCTCATACGGGAGCTCTGCAAGGCTTTTTTTTTCCCTCCCATTACAAAATGGTATTTCCTTAATTTAATGTTTCAGTTATTAATAAAGAATTGGGCTGTCAAAGCGCTGGACAGGACACCCAGAAAATCTATGCCAGAAGGTGCCCTGTGCTGGACTGTAATTAAAATTTACCCAGGCACTTTTTGCTCTTCTCTCCCAACCCAGTACCTGCAAGGTGAGAAGCAGCACCGACAGGTCCCTGCACCCTGAGGCCAGCTCTCCCATGGGCAGCTGGAAGGCTTTAGCACATCCGGCCACTAGAAGCTGACTCCTGCAAACAACCGCTCTGCAAAGACACCACATTTTGCAGAGATTTTTCTGCAGCGTCGCCCTGCTGAGCCTCATGCTTTGTTAGCACCGCTTGGCTGGGAACAAGCGGTCTGTGGTTGAAGCTGCTGGATGACCCGTGCCGAGGGGACCCCGTACAGAGGCACGTGGTGCTCCGCAGAGCAGGGTGGCTTCCTGCCCCGGGAGCTGCAGCTGCTGCAAGAGAGCTGCTCTGTCAACAAGGCCAAAGCACAGCTCCTACAGGAAGGAAGGACCAGACCCCACCAAGCTGCAGAGCTTGATTTATCAACCACAGGCTTGTTCGATACAACACAGTTTCCCTCAAATTGATTCATCCACCTGCAGCGTGAGGCACAGGGCTCCAGGTCTGGCCGTTATGGCTGTGATAAATACTCTGCATGCACCATAGGTTCTGACTCTCTAATACACAGCGGATAGCTTTCTGCCCATTCATACTGAGACAGCAACTTACACTCGGGCAAAACAGGGACTTTGTGTTCTCCTCGTACTGCTTGTCCAGTTTCTTGTCCTATGGGAAAACAAACAAAAACAACCCAAACCATACACATGCAACATAAGAAAGTCAGTTTCCCAGTTGCAGGGTCCCTATCCCCTTTTCCCTGCAGGGACAGAGTAGGGCATGGGGCTGTTCTCCCTTCCACTACCTCCCATGCCTTCCCATCCATCCCAGGAGCACCCGTGGGCGCAGCAGCCCTCTGCTCTACCCCCACACTGCCGTCACCATCACACCACGTGCCCACGCTCTCAGCTGCCATCAACTCACTCTCTCTTTACCCATCCAGCTAAGCTCAAGCAGGACCACCTCCCCCTCCAGGTCCCCCCACAAAATGCAGGCGTCTTACTTCTTAGCAGGGCTTTAAAAAAACTTTGACTCTAGTGGAAGTTACCAAGATTATATTTGGGTAGAATTCAGGAGGCAGAGGCAAGGGAAGAATGGGAAGGGCTGCAGGGAACGGTCACGGGAGCACTGGGTCTCCCAGAGCCCGGCAGAGTTTAGCAGGAGTTTTGCCAGCTGAAGGCGCAGTAAGCCTCGCACACGCTGGATTCCCCCCCTGAGGATTGCCAAAAGCCTCCCATCACTTTCTCCCACAGACACCTGCCATTTCACATGCAGAGGGTGTTCTCCTACAGCTCCACCTAACAGAGCAGTCATCTCAAAGACAGCTTACTCACCACGCAGTGCACGAGGATGCTGAGAGGAATCCAAAAAAGCAAGGAGAAGACAAGCACAGAGCCCACTATATTATCCGCTAGGAACTTCCCTGTGAAATCCATTCAAATCTGTTAGTTACCTACCAAATACCATTCCATGAATATACACATCCCTCCCCCTCCTGCAGCCACTGCTCATGCAAGCCAAGCCACGGAACTGCTCTGAGAAGCACAGGCTGCAGGACGAGGCAAAGATAAAAGAAATTACACAATTTTAGAAAAGCGTATCCGAGAAGTTAACAGTAATGGGTTTCTCCCTCTTCTCTGATGAGAAATGCTGACAGGCCGTAACATTTATTGTGGGCCGATTTGGAACAGGCTACACTGAGCTGGCCAAGCTGCCCCTCTCAACTACACAAGATGCACCAGAAGTCTGTTCCCAAATTCTGATTCTACAGTCAAGTGATAACTACCTGCCTCCACAAACGAAATACTTGAACACCAAGGATACACAAACTGCCTCTACTCGAACAGGCTGAAGAGCTTTAACAATTACCTAAGAAACAATTTTTTGACCCTAAACCTCACGATTGAAAGCCCCAAACCCAGATAATTACACTGGGTAGGCACAGCATTACCATGAGCACGTGGAGCTGCCCAGTCATTACACAGTGCTGGCTTGTTAACAGATTTTGTGTGGTAATACAGAGCCAGACTGGGGGGCTACGCTGGGGGGCAACCCTGCGGGGGGCTACACCACCTGCTTGGATTGCACAGTGGGGATCAAGCCCCCTCACAGCTGCTGGGCAGTGACTCGGTACAGGCACACAGCTTGAGGTGCGTGACCTCACTTGTTTTCTTAAATAAGAGAGAAATTAAGTTTTCCTCTCTCTGCTAACACTTAAATCCCCCCCGAGAGGCCCACTTTATCCTATGCCAAATCTAGCTGACCTCTACAAAGACTGTTTTTTACTTTTCTCTCATCAACCTACTTCTTGGTATTCAGACAAGAAGCTATCATCTCCTTTACAAGCCCAGAAGATGCCTAGAAAATAACAGAGTGGAAAAATGCAAAATGGTCCCCCATCCTTTCAGCTTTAAACTGGCAAGATCAGTACTGTCGAACTTTAGGCAAACATACATTCATCTGTATCAGAAGCACAGCTACTAGCCACCCTTGCATACAGGTTGCATAATACCTTGCATAAAACCCAGCCAGCTAACTCCCTCCAAGGCTCGAGAGGTTCATGTCATGAACTAAAAAACCCCCAAAGGATATGGTTACATCTCTTACCAAAAGTATTGATGCTGAGTTGGTCTATGAAATCCCAAAAGCGTTCAATCACATCCTGTACTTGCTTCTCACATTTACCCTGCAAAAGCAAACATTTATTTACAAAATAATCTTTTGCTATCTCAGCGTATGATGGAGAAGGAAGAGGATACAAAGATTATAATGAAATAAAACAGCTACAGCCACAGCAGCGCCTGCCTCACGTTCTGAATATAGGTTTACCCTCACCCCAAGTAGGAGGAGTCAGTTTTTACTGCCTTTGTTTTTGGCAAAACAGTTTCATTCTATTGCTGTCTGAAACAGATGAAGTTCTAACGTTTGAAACATGCAGAAACCGCCCCAACCTTGCCCCATGTGAGGGGACACGAAACTGGAGAGGTTTAAGCACTGGAAACCTCGGTTCCCACTGCCCGCTGGGAATGCTGCAGCTCTCAGGAGCCCCAGGTTACAGGCAGACAGACTCACTCCCAGACCCGGCTGTGCTGGTTTAACACAGCAGATCATCAGTCTTTCAGTTCTGCTGGCGGAAGGGCTGGGGCACACCCTTCCCAAATTCACCTCTGTCGACACCCAGTGACACCCAGTTTAGCTTCAACCGTTGGGGTCTGCAGGTGACACCCCTGTCCATGCAGCTGTACCACGGAAGCGGTTGCCGAGTGCCAGCACCCTGCCAGCCTCCCTGGTACTGCCAGAGTAGATTTTCAGGCAATTGCTCCCTGACCTGCAGTATTTTAGTCAAAATTAACTGGGCTAACGTGAACAGCTGAAATAGCTTGCACTGCAAACCTGGCTGAGCTTACGGCAGCGCTCACTCTCCTCCTTTGCACAAACTGCTGGCTGTTTGAACTGTGGGGAGCAGCAAAAGGGGCAGTAAGTAAAAATAAGCAGAAGGGGCAGAAGGCAACAGCTTCACCTTGCACAGGTCTCTGCAGCACTAACTTCCACCTACAGCCTCAGACACCCTTTAATATTTACCCTGCGGAGAGGTGCTCAGCACCGCCTCAAGCTTCGGCTTCTCTTCACCAGCACAGTCCTCGTCACAGAGGACGCAAACACCCAGCCACAGAAGCAGAGCGTGCAGCACACTGACATCTGGGAACACTTACATTTGTGTCGCAGAAGCCCACAGTGCAAGGCTTCCCTTTGCGCAGGAACAGGAACTGGTCGTTCGCATCGACGTACGGTATGCACCTATCCTGCTCGTCCCGGCAGCACACCTTGCAGGAATTATCCGTTTCTGTAATAAAGCAACAAACTCATTCCTCGGCAGCACCAAGAGTCACCTGCAACCCAGAACCACGCAGGTGCATAACCCCACGTGTCCCCTGGCTGACCACGTTCCTGCCCAGCCTCCCCACGGGGCAGGCAGGACTCTGCGAGCGGCCCAACACCGCTTACGCTGATGGCCAAGCCTGAAACTCAACCAGATGCTCTGTGCAACGTATCAGGGGACACAGCAGGACCAAGCTCTCCAAGCTAATACCCCAGCACTGCAGGAATCAGCAGGCAGGTAAAGAAGTTCCAAACATGTTCAAGACACAGATTTAAATATTTCTTGGACTTTGGATCCTCTGGGCACTCTTCTCCTGTGCTATGCCCTCCATCTCAGACAGTGGGGCTCGCAGCACTTCCCCGCGCTGCCCCGTGACGTGTTCCTCCCGCCCCCAGCTGCTGGACCAGAGTTAAGGGCTGAGACGGAGCTCAGGCGAACAGTAAAGCTTATGGACAGAAGCGTATGACAGGCAGGTTTGCAGTAGCAGGGGACTGCACTCAGCGATCCCCTGTTCTCACGGCACTTCAACCTCTTCGAAATCTTTCTGTAACCACTAGTTGCAGGCTACCACTCCTCTGCCAGATGCCTGGTCCAGAAGTTGGCTGGGATCTCTTTACAGTCAGACTTTCCCTCCCATCCGCCTGTGGTGTAGGAGGAGGGTGGGAGAGTGCCCTCTCTAACTGGGGTGCCAGACCCTAAGTGTCATTTTAATGTCTTCAAACCAAGGCCACCGGGGACAAGAGGACATTTGCATTCGTTTTCCAAACAGAAAACATTAGCCCTGAAAAACCAATGGTTTAAACTTTTTCAGAAACCATAAACTCAGCCCTCCAACAGGCAAGCCGGCGCCCTCCGAGGAGCAGAGCTGAAGCACACATTTCAGTTCGATCCCAGGTCACCCACCATTGCACGCACACGACCGTAGGTTCTTCTCCCTCTCACAGAAAGGGACGCATTCCCCGTCCTTGCACTTCCCCATGTCCACGCAGACTGTGTCATCTGGGGCATTCCCTGGAGGGGGGCACTCGCTGCTGTTCCCTACAGAAGGAAGTCGAGAGGGTGGGAGGACTCTGTTAGCGTGAAGGGCAGAGCACCTAACCGTGCAGAAGAAAGAAGGACAGTAAGGGAAATCCAGACTCATCCCAGGGGGAACCCCAATAGCTTGGTCTTGACTTTGATCTGCAGGCTGCCAGCTCCCCCGAGAGGCAGCAGCAGCCTTTTCAAAAACATAGGCATCGCGGCACTCCAGCAGCCAAGGAGCACGTAGCAGACCCTGGATCGGCACAGGAGGAGCTGTGACTTGCCTCCAAGAAAGGCTGAGGAGGGAGTACACAAGTGGGGAGGTGAAGCAGAGTTGCAGTAATTCCACCCTTTCTATGGCAAGATTCAGCTCATTCTTGTCCCCTCCCAGTGACACGCCCCAGTTTGCTTTTTCTTTTTTTAAGGAAAAGAAAGGAGGAAGGAAAAAAAAAAAAAACCAAAACAAAAAACCTCAACATTTTTCATATTCTTCTGGGCAGTAAATCACCAAGTGACTCCTGAACTACAATGAAACTCATTATAGGGCAATTTGGTTAAAAAAACTGGTCTCTAAAATTACATGTACCGGATGAATAAGGGGCACTAGTTTGAAAGCGGATCGAGCAGGACACTGAGCCTGGAGCGCTTGGCTAGCTGATGTAAAGGGGACAGAAATACATCCTACCCGTGCAGAAAGACTCTCCTTTACAAGTGGCATTTATGGCTTCTTGGCATTTCTTCTGTGCACTTTCAAACTGGCAGCCTTTACAGCAGGGGCTGTTCCGATCACTGGAAAGATCAAAATGACAGGAAGGAATATTAAGATTTTTTTTTTTTTTTTTTTTTTTTTTAAAAGAAGTACAGGCATGATAAAGCAAGGGAAAAAAATGTTTAGGAAAAAAAGAAAAGCTGCTTCTTGGAAACTGACTCACTGATTAAAAACCCTTGCCCTCTCTACCCCCTCCCACAACCACCTTTCTACGCAGCCACTCGCTCTTCATTTGCCAAAGGTAAAAGCATGTAGAAAGTACAACATGCTGAGAGACAACACAGGGATCTTTATATTTATTTGAGGCACTTGGATCCCCTTGTTACTTGCTGTGCAACTTTGGACAAGACCATCCACTGTTTTCTTCCCCGCACATTTATTCCCCGTTTGTCCTGAAGGTTTACTACTCTTTATTCTGTGCTCCCTTTATTTTCTTTGTTCTGCATCTAATGCAAGAAGGCCCTTAGTACAAACACTGTCATTAAAGTTGAGGGAATTTCTTGCTAAACAATAGGAGCCACATGAGCTCTCCACTGACACGTGGTGCAGAGCTGAACTCTGAAAAAGCAGACCAGATGCCGCATTGCAACAGGGCCACGAACACCCCAAAGAGCAAGAACAACAGACAGAGGACTCATTCAGTGCAGTCACTGTGTGCTCAAACACATTTTGCAGCCATCTTGACAACATCAGCATGTGATGCCAGTTTAAAGCCACCTTGCAATACAAGCAAAAATTGTATTTGCGCAGGAAGTTTGCACAGGAATTTTTTAATATTGATTTTATGAATGCCTGAGTTTGCTTAATAATAATAATAGTATTCACGTGCGTAGCTCATGGCACTTCTCAGAAATAAGTAACAACGCTATAAAAATTAACGTACTCAAACAAGTGCATGGACACAGCAGCCTTTCCTGGAATCCTTTATTGTCTTCAGTTCACATGTTTAGCCTTAAAGCCAGGGACCAGCTCTGTGATGCTGCAGATGGCTTTAGGAGCTTTCAGCCCAGCCCATTGTTCTCCCCTGTGTAAGAGAAGCTGCAGCTTATTTCCCCTTACCTGCATTTGGCACCATCTTTCAGCTTACAGTCTGCAGAGCAGCAGGGGTCAGCCTGTTGGTACAAGAGGCCAGGATCGCATTCCTCCCCTTCATCCACCCTGGAGTTCCCACACACTTTGTTGTTGCGCTCTCTGAAGCACTCCTGGGCCTTGATCTCTATGGTCCTATGGATGGATTTTTTGCTGCAGCTTGAGAACATCTAGAGAGTCACGAGGGGAAAGAGCAGCACTGAGGAGCGTACCTTTCTGTCAACAAGTGGCATCTAAGACAGCCTCAGCCTCCTTACGCCTCCAAATTCTGGTGTCTCAGAAAGCAGTTATTCCCTCTATACTTCCAGTCTTATACCTGGGAAAAATTTTAAGATGGGAAAGAAGCAGTTGGGTCCATAAAGGACATTGCTACATTACAATGCCGGGGCTCCTCCGGGTCACAGAGCCAATTCCAGCTCTCCCACAGCTTCAGGACCACTAGCAACCATCCCCAGGACGGGCTGAGAAGTTACAGCGACCAGGAGAGACTGCGCTGCCTCTCGGCAGCGGGGCTAGACATGAACCACAACCCATCAGACTAGACTGCAGATGAATCGTTCCCTTGATAACCTTGGATTTCTCATCTGCAGAACAGGCACAATGCCAAGTCCACACTGCCAGGGCGAGCTTCTGAGACTGGCGAGCACCCTGACTGCAGTCCTCCTCCAACAATAATAACTATCCACCACCCAAACGCTATCTGGTACTGAAGGTCCTGTATTTGACTCCTGCTGATGACTTGCTTTCAGGAGCATGCAGCCACAGCTAATTACAAACAACTAATTAAAAAAGCACCTGGACATGCTATGAACTCCAGTGAAACTCAGAATCTAAAGACGAGCTTATCTTACAGAGAAGCTGACAGCATTTATGTTTTCTTCTTATGGCTAATCCATTACATTCCTGACGGTTTCAAGCTACAGGAATCATTAACTAAATAGACTTTCCATGCAAAGGGTCGTTGACCAGAGCAAAAAGTTGTACATGGAAGCAAAACCATGCAACTATACCTTATTGTTTTCATGATCTCCGCTGACAGCAATTGGATACATAACGTATTTCCCTCCCTGGTCTTCAGTGGGGGCACATTCTGGCAGACTATCAGGATCATGCTCTGCTCCAAAGTTATGTCCCAGTTCATGCGTCGTAACCAGGTCAGCCTCCTTTTTAGAACATGAAAAGAGCAATGCTGAAAAAAATTAGTCTGAGCAGGACAGCACAGAAGACCCCAGCTACTTCCAGGCCACTGGCAATTCTAAGATACGCTGAGATGTAAAGTGATTTCCCTGTGAACATTTCTGTATTAGAAACAGGCAACTAAAGGCAAGTAAAATTATGGTGCATTTCCAAAGGCAAGTTCCAGGACTAGGTCTGAATACTAAACCACTGTTAAAGGCAAAATGCTGTCCTAGAATACTGATCCAATCTTGTTTTCAATGCAGTGCAGATACTTAAAATACCAAAATCAGCTTTTAGATAGCTGGGAGGCATAAAAAGTTGAAACAAAAACCAATCCAAACAAACACCAGCTACTATGATTAGTCAATCTCTTTTTTAACTTATCTTGCCATTAGAATTATTTCTCAATGGATGATGACACTGGGAGCGCTGCGTAAGCTCTTCTATTGCACGACGACTAGGAAAGACACCTACAAACGTGTCCCAACAGGGATGGATTTCCAACAGTGTTTATGCAAGACGGGACTCCCTCTGCTGAGGATCCCAAACTGGCTCTGTCTCACCATGTGCCTCCCGGCAGCGCCTTGACCAGCAGATGGTGTCGAGCTCACAAGGTGACAACCACAAAATAAAACTGGCACAGAAATTAAAGTTAACCACATGGAGGCTGAGCAGTTCACAAGAGAGAGATGCAAGCACGAGGTGCTAACCGCTGCCTCAGCTGCTGTGCAGGCCCAGGAAGGAGGAGCAGCACCAGTACCCAGTGTAGGCACAGCTGATGCAGGAGCCAGAGACAGGAGAGCTGCCCAGAGATCGCTCCTGTGCTTCATCATATTTAATCTGGGGAAGGGTTTTAAGTAGTGGTTTGGGTTTTTTTTTTTTTGTGTGTCTTTCAAAATCCAAGTGGACACCATGCGACACTCTCCCAATTTAAACCAATCCATAACACGCTCGCTGCCTTGTCCCAAGCTTTGTGACTGCTACCGGGAAGACAGAAAACTCAGTTTTCCTTTGTAATCCAAGGCAGAACTCCAGCTTGGAGACTGAACAACAAATGCAAATAGCATGGCAACAGCTAGAGCTCTTTGTCAACATCCCTCTCACACAAAGCTTCACTGTCTTTTTACTTCTAGCTGCTTGACAGCTTCTGTGCCAAGTTTTAGCCCACACATCAATTATGAATTCCATTTATAATCAGGCTACAGAAAAGCACAGCTGAGAAGTTAGCAGAAGTCAGCAAAAGAGAAATATGCCCAACTGCAAAGATTTGGTAGATGCAAATGCAGACACTGCTCTGGTATCTTTACAAGTGAGACAAAGCTCATACTCAGGCCTTTATGTATTTACTATCTCATCAAGTATGAAAAAAAAAAAATCCAGACACCATCAATTTACATTAGGTTTTGTATTAGGCCGAGTAAGCCCTGCCTAATGCACCGTTCTCTGCTCTACTTATTCAGGACACACACACACACAAAATCAGGTAGAGAAATTTCACCAAAAAGCCCAAACTAAACCGCCTACTTTGCCTGCACCACTTTCACTGCTTCACCTTGCAAATGGAACAGACCAAGTGTACACAATCGTCCATCTGCACATTGTAGATGGACATAATAGCAAACATGTCAGTTTTTTCTTATTTGAGTCAGCAGAGTAATTTTATTCTTATTGTAAGTTTACTTTGTTGTATAATATTTGCTTGTTCTGTTAAGGGTTTGTTTGGATTTTTTTAAAAGCAAAATACATTTAAATTCATCTTTGGATATCAAAATCCTGTTTATATCTGAGCAACGACAGCTGCTATTAGACACTGGCTACGTTTCCATCACTGTTCCCCAGGGAATTCAACCTTCAACTCCATTCAGTCCTGACTCCCCTTGTCAGTAAGGACAAAAACTATGACTTTGGTTTTGTAGACCTACATCCTTGTCTCCAGGAATCTGACTCAATCAGAAAGCCAGCAGCTTGTTCTTGAGAGAGCACAGAAGCTTGTCACAACCCCGTGGTGCACATCACCAACACACACGTACGTACACCGAACGTTCACATTCTGCAGAGGAGAACACTCTCCTACCTTTGTGAGGATGGTCTTTCCGTAGTTCTTGGTGCTGGTTAAGCCACTGTTCAGATAGATGTCCTTCTTTGCAGTTTGACTATAGTAAGCTATAAAAGTGACAAAGAAACAAATCAAAATTGCCAAACATTTTTCTTGGGTTTCGGGGTTTTTTGGGGGAGAGAGGGATACTTGTTTGGGGGTATGAACAGCTTTATTGTTCCCACAGGCTCACCAGTGAGACCCTGTCTCTTGCCAGTTTTTGGATTGGGGAATCTTTCAAGCACAGCACAAACAGCTCATATTTTCCCCTTTACTGCAATACATAAGAGATTTCCAAGACAACAGCATCTGCCATTCCAGAACCGCTGCAAGATGCACCCACACAAAGCAGCCTTTGGTCTAGGGCTTGGTCCAGCCAGCTTGTTCACACCAGATAGCTTAGTAACTTTTATCCTTCCTTCCCTTCTTTTTCCAGCTCCAGCCAAGAAAACGGCCATTTATTCTATCTGAAAACCAACCACTAGAGTCTATGCAAATAACACATCATGCTCCGTTGAAGTTGGATTAAACACAAATAACAAAAACTAGCTTTCAGCCCACAACTGAGAGGGAAGGGAAGAGAAGGAAGCCTTGCCTTTAGGACAAATGCCACCATGGCTGTTAGGTCTGGGAGAGCCAACATAAGCCAGTCCAAGCGTTCCCATGTCAAAATCTTGATACGTGAAGAGATGAGCAAGGCACACGTGAGCTGCTTTCTCAGCAATATCAAAGCTAAATTGCTTTAAAAAAAAAAAAAAAAGTCAAATCTTTGTAAGACATCTTAAGGTGCGCATTAGAAGTCTATAGATAAGAACATTTATCTAATGAGCCAGACAGGCACCTTCTAGATCTGGTTAAGTCAGAAAAAAGCAGCTGTTATCTACCCTACGGAGCTGCAGAAAATTAAATGTATACACAAGCACATTGTACACATTCATTTACATAACTTGTCTATTCATTTCCCCTTTCCAACAGAGAGGGGGAAAGCAAGTACAATAATTTGATGAAGGTCACAGGGCAGCCAGTCTCAGGGCCAGACATATCAGGACTGCCTTTCTGACTCAGGCCACATATTAATAATTCAGATTGGTGTGTGCTCTATAATTATGCAATGGAGCCCTTTACCGTGGGCTACAGGGCATATCAGCTAGTTTGACTTTGCGTAACATCTACACATCATGCGAAGGAAGTGGAGGAGTTTCATCTGTTACTACAGAGCAGCTGTATGACTAATTCTTTGTAAGGGGCACAATTTTCCAAAGGTTACAACTTACCTCTAGCAGCATTTTCACATCCCAGGCATCTTTCTTATCATCTGGGTAACTTTTTGCCATATTGTAATGCTTTTCTCCAGGTTTTACAAGATTTGGCTCATTGTGGATGATAATCTACATTTCAGAAAGGGCAACAACAATGTAGAGGAATTTTGATCAATTTTACAGCTATACAAAAGCTTTCAATGTAATCTTAAATGTCTCAATAGATCTGCAAGAAGAAAAATTCAGACTCAGCATGCTTCTAATGTCAACTTTCCAGCCTCTGCTAGTTAAGATACACCAACTACATCATGAGCAACTACACAAGCCACTTTATAGAGCAACGTCAACACTTTTCACTGTAACATTCTGCTTGGAGATGCATGTTACTCTGTCAAAAAAGACCACCCAAATACAACCAGGATTTACATCTAGTATAAATAACTCCAAACCATTTCAGAGTTCTAGCTAACCAAAACATACTTTGAAGGATTGCTACTTTCCCAGTAACCTAGAATTAGTGCATCATGTTCTTTCCCCCTCCTGGCCCAATCAACTCTCCTTCCTTGTTCCTGCAGACCTTTTCCCAGCAAAGGGGCAGCAAGCTTGTATCATGAGATCCCATGTTTCACATCACAGCTATTGCAGTGTTCCAAGCCAAAGGATTCTTCCTCTTTTTAATGCTCTTTTCTGGATTTCTGTGCACTAACTTTCAGGAGCTGTCACATAAATTGTAGTCACTACATCCTGTGTGTCCACCCTGTATCAGCCTCTACGCTATCGTGATGCCCAAGGGGATCTATTACAGCTCTTCAGGCAGGATTTGTGTTTTTTTCATCTGTGTTTGGGGCCCATTCAGGCTCTGTAAGCTTTGCACTAGCCATAGATACAAACTTTAAATAGATGCCTCAGAGTATGTCTGACAAACAAGAATTGCTCATATTCTGGAAAAAAACACCTTTGAATTGAGGTTAAATATAGAGAGATTCTCCCTGAAAACTCCCATCTCAAAAGCATGCTGTGTCATGCTGTGTCAAATCGTTAACACCACCTCTGGTGGTGATTACTTTATCTCTAATCCAGATGAAATAATCAGAAACCTTGATATCCGAAACACGTCCGTAACATATCCTTTAAATTAGAAACCCTTTGCATAGTTCAGTGAATACCTGCTCTATCTGTATGCCGTACCCATTGAAGGCTCCATCGTCCCAGGAAGTATTTCGGTAGATGTCATCTACTCTGTCTATCAATTCAATCTATGTAGAAAAGAAAAATGAGTTATTAGTTCTGAGCTTTCATGTAATAAAGTTGAAGACACTTAGAGAAGCTGTAACATACTTATCTACAAACACTCACTTCAAATTAAAATTGAACCTCATATAACATAACAGACCTACTCACTGATCCAAAACTAACAGCACTTGGATCCACAGAGTATTATCAAATATCCCTGAAAATTTTCCATCATAAAAAAGCAGTGCAAAATTTCCCATTTATCACTTTCATCAGTGTAGTGGAAGACCAGTAATATTAAGAACAAGACATCTTGGGAAACGCTTTGTTCATATACTAGTTTTCCAGGTTTCTTTGAAGGGAAGGGCAGAAGAGGGAGTTATTTTTACTGCTTTGTTTTAGCACGATGCTTAACTAGTTTAACTGACCCCTGAGGCCTGCTACCCTCTCCCAGCCAAAAACCTATTATTTTCCTCATTATGGTTCAAGCACAGGGTTCCAGAAAGTCTCTCGTCAGTGCTCACTATCAATACCTCCCTTTTCATGCTGTTCTCATCTTCTTAAAAACCACCTTCTACTAAACATAAAACATCAAACCTACTCAGAATGAAAAGTGACATTCAGAGCCACTTCGTAACAGTTTATGCTTTAGTTTTCCAATCAGTGTTGTTTACAGTACACATCTACCCAGGGAACACAACAGTAGATTATCCTGGAAGAGTCTACGTGTCAGATGCTGAGATAATAGCACAAATAGAGGCTCCATTGCCTGGGGAATGTAAACATTTCTGGGACAGAAAGGTCAAAAAGCCAGCAAAGATGGAACAGAGTGATTAGCATTTCAAAGATTCAGGCTCAAAAAGAGACTCTTGACAAACAGGCCTCCAAAAGCGTTTTCATTTGTTTTTGTCTTGAGTCCCCAAACCCATACTCTCCACTTCTGCTTTTTAGCAGAAGTGCTGTGGGTAGGCGTTCTATTTCAAAAAAATCTTGTCAGGTAGACAACCCCACTGTACTAGTTTTGGCTGGGTTACTTGGTAACTAGTACACGTGATGGAGCCCTGCTTTCCTGAGGACAGCTGAACACCTGCCTGTGATGGGAAGCAGGGAATGAATTCCTTGCTTTGCTGTGCACACAACTTTTGCTTTGCCTATTAAAGTGGTTTTATCTCAACCCATGAGTTGTCTCACCTTTACCCTTCAGATTCTCTCCCCCATCCCACCAGGGAGGGGTGAGCAAGTGGCTGGGTGGGACCAAGCTGCCTGCCAGGGTTAACCCACAACACCCATGTACAACCAAATTGTTTACCAGACCTGCTTCAGTTTTATTGTTCTGGACAGAGAATCCTGGAAGAATTTAAACAAAAACAAACCCCAAAACCAGCATACAAGTCACTTTTGCCTCTAATATAAGCTTTAAACATGCTTGAACTTTAAAGATGCCTGGATCATTTGCAGTGGAGTTCAAAATCCAGGAGACTCTAAAGCTCTGATTGGAAAAAGAACACTTCTTAGGCAGAAAATAGCATAGCCATAAGAAGTATGTGAAGGGAAAGGATCTGTTTATAAATGAAACTTGAAGACTATTTAAGTACATGATCACC
Organism: Egretta garzetta; assembly: GCF_000687185.1. Lineage (NCBI taxonomy): Eukaryota > Metazoa > Chordata > Aves > Pelecaniformes > Ardeidae > Egretta > Egretta garzetta. Next base: position 1,329,590 of record NW_009259798.1, read on the forward strand.
ATTAGAAAGTATTTTTAAAGCATGATTTCACCCTTTTCCAGGTAAAAAGCACATACAGTCATGATGTAAATACATACCTTGTAGAAAAGTAGGATAAGCTGTATGTTGTTTTAACTACTGAATCACTACTTTTTCCCTCCATTTACTCCAGCAAACTTTAACAGGGTATATTTACTTACCAAATAGTTTATAGTAGTACTTTCTTCCCCACGGCCCATATACTTGAAAAAACGATGATCTGCCACTACCAACATCTTGCACGTGTTTTTGGAGTTCTCTGGAACAGCTCTTTTCTTCCGATGGATGCTTGCTAATGTGAAAATTTTAAATACAAGTAAATGAACACCCAATAGAATTGCCAATGTTGTGTCTATTACCCTTATTTAAGACATGAATGTGAGTTTGGGTGGATTTTTGGGGGGAGTGGGGGATGTTTGGTTTGGGGTTTGGTCTTTGTTGATTTTTTTTTAAATAATTATTCTTAAGTTTTGTCTTCATAACAGTCCTTAAAGTTGTTGTAAGTAAAGGAATGTATACGAGTGAAATCGAGCTATTCAACAGGTTTACCTAGAGCTTTTATGGTCATCATCTCAGCCTTAACACCTCTCTTCCTCCTGTTCCTAGTCATTATCCCCATCTCTGCTGCCACAGCTGAGGACAGAGGAAAGAGGGACCCAAAGCTCTCAAAAACCCACCACACCTCAAAATTGATTCTTAGAATGACCACCGAGGCCAAACAGGTCCTGCTGCACAGTGCACAAAAGTATGAAGTTGTTTTAATGTTCACCTACCTTGCTGCCAGCTATCACAACAAACACTACTTAGACCTGATGAAATAGCTTCCTCTCCTTGGCCTATGCTTTGGTAGGGCCAATCATTCTTTCAACACACCAGGAAGAAACATGCCCCTAGTGATAGTTTCTTCCATCAGTTTTTGGAGCTTTTTTGGATGAGGAGCAGGCATGAAGAGGAATGCTGCTTTAATAGTTACACTAGAAGTAGTTTTAGATTATTACACTAGAAGTAGTTTAGATTATTGCCCAGGTTCTGATCTTGCTTGCCTACACAGCCAGAATTCCAAGCATTACTTTCAAAGATGATGCTCTCCCAAGTTACAGACACTCACCTTCGTTTTGTTTCTTGTCTTCCAGTCCTTTTGGCAACAGTTCTTCTTCGTTCAGCTTTAAATAACCACACACTTTGGGGGACTGCAATCGTGAGAAATCTTTAATATCTTCAGATCTGTAGACTAGCAGTCTTTCATCTTGCACATTATCTATAAATCTCCACAGTGGCTGATAGCATAAGAAGAACAGAAAAGCGGTTAGGAACACAGTGAATGCAAAGACTAAGTTCTATATAAGTAAAAAATTTTATTTATGTGCCATCAAATCTCCACAGCTTTATGTGTACACACAAAAAGATACATTGGACTACAATATAGTATATGTTATGTACTATACCCACAGCAATAATTCTACCGATAAAACGATGTCCTCAAGAATGCCAACAGAACTCAACTCTGATGTCACACAGGCATCCAAAAATCTAAGATCATCTCAACAGAGCAGCGGCAGTCACCTGGTAAGGCTGTAGAAGAGACAGAATTTTTCTTCCCCTCCAGAACATAAGCAAGCTGAGAAGGTATCTCAGGCTCCTCCACTCCCTCCATAAGAGTATGGTGACTGGCACAGCCAGGGAGGAGATGCTTAGACCACCCTAACAAACGCACTGACCAGAAGCACAGGAGCTGGCAGGTAACAGAGAATATCTAAGTGCACAGCATAACGCAGCCTCTGCAGCAGAAGGCAGGCTCTTCAACGTTCAATAGCTACTCAAGTCACTTATAATCATCAAAATTTCTCCAAAAGCAAAGAAAACAAGAAAACCATGAAGTCCTATGGTTTTCCTAATTCCCATAGCAGATGCATAATGACCTTTTTTTTTTTTACCAACACATTCCTGTTATTACCTGTACATAACAGCTACAGCAACCCCACCAAATACAACACGGATGGGGTCCGTTCTTTGGACAAGGCCAAGTAGTACAGACTGCCCATGTCCACACTGCAGAGCACTTGGGTCTGGGTCTCCTCTGGCCCTTAGGCAGCGGTCTTTCAACTTCAGACAACTATAATTTAGCATACTGTGCTTTTGGTTCACAGCAAAAAGGTCCTGAAATGCAAAGGCTGTGCTGGCCCTGCAGCCATGTCTACAGTGCAAAACTGAGGGCACACGTTTTGCACCCTAGGGCACCGCACAGTGGCACCAGGGATGTATACGAAGGTCCACAACCTTTCTGAATGGTGCAGGAGGACCACGAAAGCAAAGGAAGGCAGCAGGGGAGAGGCTTTATCCATGCTGCCTTTCAGAAATGGTCTCTGGCACAAACCATCTCTGACTGCACACAGGCATCATCTCATCCAGGGCTGGTTAGGAGCTGAAGCTGACCCTGGGATGCTAACAGCAAGGCAGCGTGGACAAGCCAGAGCCTCCAAGCCGTTGCCTGCCTTTATTTAGCTGTACAGCCGCAGCCATGGAGGAGCAAAGGGGCTGGCTGTGCGGGAACTGAGACGTGCTTACATTACCCTGGACCACAAACACAAAAATGCTTTAAACCACAATCAAATGGCTGCTATATGCTCTTAATGCAAAACACAAGCACAGCTTTTTGCGTACTCCAACCATATTTTCCTACTTAAACATGACTGGATTTCCCAGGCTTACCCATAATTCTGCATATCCTTGGGTTTGAAGACAATTACAATATCCATATAACAGTCAGCCATAATTACTGTTATTTAGCCATTCTAATAGAGCTTGTGTCTGGGAATATACTGCACTGAACAACTCATTAGGATAGTCTCTAATTATGTATTTGTTGAATTTTTTTTTAAACTGATATTTTAAAATAACACAAGCAATGAAAATGGTGAAAAACAGAAACAAGGGAGCAGGGCAAAAAATACCATATTTTCAAACAGAGCTCTAAGAATGGGAAAAATTCCAAGATGTAACAAAGCCAAAATTTTAGAAAGCAAAACAGACCTCAACTCTGTTCAGAAGGCTACACAGTTTGCTATTCTAGAGGACAAGATCACCACTAATTACTAACATTATACCATTTCTGTTTCTAAAACCCTTTGCTGGTTAAAACATACCTTCTACCTGATGTATCTAAAACATGCAAATGTCAGAGAGTGTCACTCACTAATAACACTCAACACTTGCAAAAGTCAAACTCGTTTCACATTTCTCTCCCTCCTCACACCAAAAACAAACACCACCACCAAGTCTATTCTGAGCTACAGAGGTGTCAATCTAACTAACTAGAAACACCCACAGGGAAAAAGAGATGACTGTCTGAACATCTCTTTCAACAGTAAAGCGTACCTCTATATTGTATTCTTCACCATCGCTACTGATTCTCACTGTAAAGTCTTCATCCCCAATATGTGCCACAACCTTGGAATTATGCTCTCCTTTAACATAAACAAAGAAAAATAAAATTAATTCAGCTCCATTTGCATGCACTCCTGCACAGACACTGGGGTCTTTTTAGCTGTTTTTAAACTTCAAGCCAAATTAACCTTCCTCAGTCCCTGAAGAACACTGTGATGTCCAGTTCAAAGAAAAAAAAAAAAAAAAGACAAAAAAGAAATGAACCAGCACCCCTCCCCAACCTTGACTTCTCAATGGTCATAGTCATCAAGACTCAGATTTTGCAGAAGGTGTTGAGATGAATGTGGGGATTAGTAATGGGACACAGAGTATTTCTGCCAACAAACGCAGCTTGCGTCTTACTACTAATATCAGACAGCAGTTTCATGGCGTCAGCCTGCATTCCAGTGGAAAAGACTTTCACCACATCACAAAGGCAACGAAAAAAAATCGAAACAACTTAGCGGAAGCATTGGTGTTGGACTGAAGCGGAGCAAGATACCCTTTCTTTACAAAAAAGTAGTCTGCAAAGAACTGTCTTAAAGTCTTTAATTTAACAATCTGGGGAATCCTGCATCACCACTAACTACCTGGGCTTTGTGTTCTGGGACAAGGAACATTCAAGTCCTACATTCCAGGTGGAATTAAAGCCACCATCATCATTTAAAAAAAAAAATTTAAAAATTACAAGCTGCTGCTTGAGTAAATTATACCTTTGTGTTCTGCCAAACTAAACAGAAGAGTCCTATCTTACAACCTCAGTGCAATAGCTCAAAAAAACCCCACTACCCACCAAACCTGAAAAAAAGAAAAAAACCAAAAAAAACCCCACAAAACAAAAAACACCAAAACACCAAACCCACCACAAAAACAAAACCAGGAAATGCAAGGGGCATGAGAATTAAGTTTACTTGTTCATCCTGACTGTAACGGATGAAAATTAGGGCAATACACCATTTACTCTGGCCAAGAAACTCGTGCAAAGCTGTGTTCTCAGCACTGACAACATAGTCTAGTCCATACTAACCAACAACATGTCCGGTGAAAAAATCTTGCCATTGAACACGATATTCCTTTTCCTTGCCTTCACCATCCACAATCAATGCTTGAAATTTTTCTGAAAAGTGTTCAGCAGTTGCAGTTAAGTATAATTTAAAGTGCCTGTAAAAGAATTTACTTCCATTTATTTTTAAGCAAAGTATACACATAACAGATACATCCAGTCTCCATTTTACCGAGGGTCTGAAACAAGTTAGAAACCATTAATTCTGATAAGCAGGCTACAAAAACATACACTGTGTAATTCATAACTATAAATATTTTTAAAGAGTCAAAGATGTTTAATTAAAAAAATTAAAAATAACCCCCCAAATCCAAAACAGTCACAGTTTGCTCATGATGCACCTTCTCCATTTGCAGTTAAGCAAAACCAGTTACTGGTAACTATTTGAAGAAAATAAGACTAGGGAATTTGTTAATCTATTTTGAATTAAATTATCTTAAAGTTCTTATTTTCTGAAATAATACAGTCAGAAGACGATAAACAGAAATCTGAACTCTATAGATTTTTATGATACATTGTCACAAAACCTAAAGGCTATCCCAAGAATTAAGTAGAGAACTTTCTTTGGAAGGAGCCTCGTGGGCTCTTGGTTTATAGGGGCTTTGGTCAAAGATTTCTGGTATGCCCCTCTGCAATTATTCTGTAATTATCATCGGCAGCATTGCAACCTCACCATAAAGTCAGGGTGCACGAGACGGTGCAAAACAGGGACAGCCAGACATTTGAACCCATTAACCTTTTAAACTTGCTACTTAAAAACTATCCCCTCCAAATATTTAGAGATTCAAAAAATACACACAACTTGTATGACAGTTGTAGTTGTAGATGACAGATGGGGAAGGCACATGACAACACAGTAGACAAAGATGTCAGATGAACATCCTACACTTGTTAATACAAACCATTATTCTCACCCTGCTCCCCCATTTCAGATTCACTATTTCAGCACCCAAATACCTCTAAGGCACTTTTCTGACGCTCAGAATAAAATCCCTACAACCTTCATGCCTGCTCTCTTCTACCTCTCCTTCCCCTTTCACCTGTACTTCTATTTCCTGTCTTAGAAAAAAATTATTAGAAGTGTCTTATTGAATGGGAAATTGACACTCTGTAGGAAGAGGATTAAACCTCCATGAAAAAAAAAAAAATACAATAAATCTCTTGGGCTACACACCACATGCACTCCCCAAACTGAAGGCAGAGATTTTGAAGAACCAGATGACAGTCAAGAAGCATGACAATGTTGCCAGATGAGGCACAAGTGGGATCCAACCCAACCAGTGGAAGTAACCTACATGAAACTAAGAACAAAGCAAAAGACATCTTAAATCACTGCCATTTCAGCAAAGTAATACAACACAACTTATTTTTCTGTTTTCTCTGAGCCTCTCTGAAGTCATACAGCCATGCAGATCGCTTAGAAGAACTGGCCAGTCATGACAGAAAACAAGATAACTATTTCTGGGTTTGGAACTGTGCATTATTCGTCACAAACTGAAGGAAAACATTATGCTATTTCATTGCTGATGATTTAATTACCTTTGCAGGGCTGAAAAACTTAAGAGCCTCTCTACGTGTGTCTCAGGCTGGAGGTCCCTCTTCTTCAGCGAGTGTTGCTGGATGCTAGACTGAGAAAGGATGTCGTAGTCCGAAAGCATGGACTCAACTGTGTCTAGAAGAACAAGGGAAGTTTTAGTTTCAAGAGACTCTCTCTTCAACACATGCACACATAAAACAGCAAAACTACAGTTTGCTCTAATTTTAGGATAACTACTGTAACATTTCTGTAAAGGTACATTTTGTGTAGGCAAATAGAAATCATAGCATGAGACAAGACACGATCTGGAAGAGGCAAACAAAGAATTTAGTTCACATACAGCAATTTTTGAGCAACCAACTCATCATTTTTACTGCCACAGCTGTGCAGAGCTAATGTTCTCCCCCATTTAGTTTCCAGGGGGCAGACAGGGAGGGCATCCCCACTTCTCTGGAGTGAATCACTCTTCTCCTCACCTGCTGGTCCCCATCCAAGTCTGAGGAAGAAAATAATTTCACCTAGGAAACTTGCTACCAAATTCACTGCAGATGACAACTGCATTGATTACCTTTCTGTCCAACAGCTGCCAGAAAACAGATGTCTGCATAGCATAAATGAATCAGAAATAACTGGGAAGGCACCTCATATGAGGCACCTCCAGGTACCCTGGTTTCCCAATACCTTACCACCACACAAAACTCCTTTAATTTCCCTACTCAGAACATGGAAACTTGTTCAGAGGAGGGAGACCAAGGGCCTGAACCCCTATGAGGAGCAGCACACAAATTATAAATTCAGGTCAATATTCTGCAGATGCTTCCACCATTAACAAGCGCACAGTGCTGGCTGCCAAGGGTGTTTGACTCTCGCAGATAAAGCCTCCTGTAGCATCCCTTCGCCAGGAGCACCCACCACCCAGCGAGACATCTGACAACCACTTTTGCTACCACCAGCACTGATCAGTTCATTTGCTTTTTACAGCCTTAAATGAAGGCACTTATTCCCACATCACAGTCTGCCTTCTCCCCCAGAGGCGCTCACTCTTTTCGCTGCACCAAACAAGGAGTCAGCTGTGTTTTACAAGAGGCAGAAGTGCTCACCCGTCATTCTTTACTAAAAAAAAAAAAAAAATCCCCCTTTTTTTTCCCCCCTCCATTTCCAGTTGTGCTTCTAAACCAGACACAATAGCTACCAAAGCGGGCTTTCATTAACAAAGATGGCTTTCATTAACAAAGATGGCCTTCGGCTTCTTCAGAGCCCCTGATCACTAGCTTACACCACCCAGCCAAGTAACCTCACGCATTTTATTGGACTTTTAAGTAAGCCACACCACTAGTAAGCTGAGCTTTACTGGCTCTTGTGCAACAAGCCAAGATTTCCAACTTAAAATCTAGATTGGTATAGCCCCTGAAATACTTTGTGTTTTTTGTTTAAACCTGACACTCGGTACCATCATTTATCCCCAAATACATGCCTCTAAAGCCCCAGAAAGCCTTTAAGAACAGGCGTGCGCTGTTTGGGCCAAGGCAAGCACCTCACTTTTTCTTTTGCAAGGGGGTGGGCGGGGAGAATTAACCACCACCGTATGTGCACAGATGTGCTTGTGTACACTGGAAGTGAGGGAGCCGCAGAAACAAAGACGACCCCCACAGCCCTCCTGGCCCCGCACCAGACCTGCTAGCAAAGTGACGGACGTGCGACGCGGCTGCTTGCTCCTGCAGCAGAAGCCACCGAGCGGTGGCTCCCCAGCTTCTCTCCCTCCCCAGCTGCCTCTCCCCTGCCGTTGAGCAACACAGGAAGGGCAGTGCAGTTGCAATTTCCTGATTTCTGTTTACAACCCACAGGTTGACAGCACCTGCAATTGATTAACATGCATTTTGGGTCATATGCAAAGGCAAGTTTCCACCACCTTCCTTTGTGTTGTGGTTCTTTTTCCCTCCTTATGTGGCCAATGAGGGCAGAGCCTTCATCCTTTGCTAGCCACATGCTCAGGAGCTACCTGAAAGCCCCCAAAAACATCTTTTTTTTTTTTTTTTTAAAAGCCCATTGTAATTTATAGCTTATGGTCTGGTACCTGCCCTCATCCAGAATCACCTGAGAGGAAGGTAGGGACAGGCAGATAAAATCAATTCTGAAAAAAAAAAATAATTCATTACACCGTCAAGTCGTCTAGTCCTAAATTCTTTTAATTGAACCCAAGATTCTTTCAACACACTTGGCTAGAGCAGACCCCTCAATTGAAGTGAATGTTGATATGTGGGATACCAAACATGGATTCCTGACACAGAGCAAGTGCGTGGTATGTGGGCCATGAAGCAAGAGAGGTGTGGTACCACTGCCGCGCTGCCCGGGGACTGACTGACACAGGGACTTGCCCAGCACAAGATCTGCCCAAGAGGCACAACCCCAGCTGCAAAACTCTACTCCTTCTGCCCCTTTCCACCTCTGCCTGCAAAGTACAGCCCAGAACCAGGGGAAGGTTTTGCCAGAAAGCAAGATGCAGCTGCCACGACGACCAGACAAAATGTCTCTGTTTCGTGGCAACAGAACTCAGAAGTCTGCTAAAGAAATTAGTTTTTTTTTTTACTGGGTAGGCAAGGAGAACTTCAGAAGTCCTGCTCCGCCTCAACACACACAAACACCCTTCTGGAAATGCCTTGCAGAGACACGGGAAGGTTATTAAGAACAAGACCTACGGAGCCGATGAAGATGAGTAAGATGATTCTGTTACAGTAACAAATGAAACACAGGGCACTCCTAGTTCCTGTAACCCTGAAACAAGAATGCACTTGTCACCCTTCCTAAATTTGTTTGCTTTTAATTTTACTTGTGACATAAAGACATGCTGCTGCTAGATATAAATCTGTGAACTAATTCAGGTATCAGACAGATGTGGAAAAAATATATTGGTAACACGCTCAAACCAAAATTTTTCTGTAAAATTTTTGTATCATGAAAAATGAATTCATGGTTATGGGTTACTGAAAATGAAAGATGAAGTGTCATTATTTTAAACAAAATACAAAACTGTACAGAGTCCAACTGTACAGCAGTCTGTGGATGGGAGCCACAGCAAGCATACACTTGACGACTTTTTATTCAAGTTTAATAATCTTTCTGGCATTCCTTCCTCACTATCTTCGCTATGGTCCAAGAGCCATTTCCCATGGGCTTCAACAGCACTGAGCTGACTCAGGTTTTCCTAAACCGCTTTCCTGCTGTTCCTTCCCTTCTGGCCCCTCCTAGATTTCTGCATTCTTCTCTTGTTGGAGGACACCTTAACTTCATCCTGATATCCCAAATATTTATTTATTTATGATCACCAGCCCTGACCTCATCGCACCCTTCTCCCCTGCGGGGGTAACCTCACCAGAACACACACATCTCGGGTTTGTAAGAGAAACAGGGAAGGAACATCAGTAACAAAGGTGATACCCCAAAGTCCTCAAGAAAAAATACACAGCAGTGACTTTACCTCTGACCCCAGCTTTGAACTCACCAACAGCTTTGTCCTTTTCTTCCACCTTGTTTGAGGCTAAAAGCCTGATGCCACCAGACTTTGCAACTTACAAGACACAGGAAAGTATCTTTTAAGTAAATTAGGGGCCAGAACACACTGCGGGAGGCTACTCCAGCAGCAAAGAGCTCAAGAATGTGCTGGGCAACAGCTTAGCTGAGTTGGAGGCCACCAGATACTTTTTAAAAGAGGAGGTTTCTCTTCAAGTGGTCAGCTACCAATTCCAATACCAATGGCATCCTTCTCCAACCAGCTCAGCTTTCATAAGCAGAACAGTAAATTCCCATGATCTCATGCCCAGTCTACTGCCCGGAAAGCAACAAGTAAATGTGGCAGGTCAGCCATTTCATAAGCATTCTTTTGAACTGCTTTATTTATAGAAAGGTTAAGCTTATCTAGAAACATGAGGTTTTAACCCAGAAGATATAAGCACAAGATCCAACAATAGTTAAAAATAGTACTTTCAGGATTTAAAAATGACCACAGAGCATCGCAGAGGGGCTTGCAGGAATGAAGGCAGTTATTTCCCCAACCATCCCAAAGGGAATAAAAGCAGGAATAAACCTCCTGTCAAAAGGCGCTGGGATGGGATGACAAGCCCACAGAGAGTAGCCCTAGAACAAGCACAGCAAACATGCCTGGGGAGGAGTTTGCTGTGTGACTCTTCAATGATTGGCATCTCCAAGTCTGGAAAAAAAGGGCTCCAGCCTGTATTTTGTGTGGCACTCTGACTACAACCCAGGTACTGATCTCGAGCTGATTTCTAATGGATACCAAATGCTTAACAAACACTTGTGAGCAGCTAACTAGTAACAATTTTTCTGACTCAGCTGGGGAGTTACGGAATGGTCAAAGGGCTCCATATTCTTTATTGCTATTATTTATTCTTTTGTTCTTCAAATGATGCTCATACGTAAAAATCTTTTTATTAAAGTAACCCAATATAGTCACTTCAAATATAACTCACAGCCTCAGTCAGGATTTGGACCAGGAAACACAAACTGGAGTCTTTCCACCCTTAACCATACGAGCTAAAGCAAGTCTCCATCACCTTACACAAAGCAGCTGCCCTCATGTTTGTGGTAACAGCCGGTCACCGGCTGCGATAGCGTGGGATTGTTTGACAGTAGAGCCATTCCAGGGAGTGCTAATGGAGACCAATATACTCATACTTCAATATATTCATACCTCAACTGGGCACACAAACCGTTTTCACCAGACAGGAGGTGATGCAGTAATGCCTAAATGTTTATGGGTACCTTCCCTTAACAGTTTACACTGCTTTTAGGAGACTGTTGCTGAAAAGGACATGTTGAGAAGATCCATCTGTGGGAAAGCTGTTCCGTAACAGCTCGTTACACGTGCTGTTACATCTTTCTCCAGTACATCTGGTACAGAGCCATTGCCAAAGAGAAAACAAAGTGAATTGAAACACTTATCCCATGCGAAACAGCCCATGCTTTTAACAGTTTAGATAAATCATGTTTACTTGTTTCCACCAATGAGTGGCTGCTGTTTTGCTCATCCTGTATACGTGAACAGAACTTGTGTGAGAAATGGGTTCAAAGCAAGAACCAAATGTATGTCAGCCTGCTTGTAAACCGTAACAGGATAAAGGTTTACACTCTGTTTAAACACATTTCTAGACAAACCTGTTAGTAAGCATGGCCAGCCACATCAGCACTGCTGACTGTTTTAAAAGGCGTGTTTTCGACTCGATCCCAACTGCACCAAACTTGCTAAACCACGTGAGAAAACACGGTGCCTGAATTCAGTTAGTCACCAGCGCAGTGCAGACAAAGCCTCGGGGTACAGTTACGCAGACCTCGTGCTGGCAGGTAAGGCAGGCAGCCGATTTACTGCCTACCAGCTGGTGTACTATTCCTGCAGTTACACAGAGTAAACTACTCTGTACCTGCAACATGTTGAGAAGTGGCCGGCAATAGGTACCATGAAAACTTAACGACCTACAAAACACCCTTTAATTCATCTCAGGAAAATCTTGTTCCTATAACTGTACCCTCATACTACTCCAAAGTCTTTTTCTATACAGTAAGAGAGACATCTGTCTCTGGACAGTGCGAACATTTCCTTAAGGGTGCAAATTCTGTTTGGCAGAAGCCACACAGATAATTAAACTGTTATTTCTGGTGGTTTTGAACACAGCTGAATACCCCCAATGGCGCCTACATGTTACCTCATCACACACTTTCCACCTCGCAAATTTTCTCCTTCACCACTTAAATAGGGACCAGTGAGGAAAAACATTTATTCTGTTGGACCTATGTTATTAAATAACTCAGTCTGCTCTATTAGAGAAAGCAGAAAGCACTTTTTGAAAAAAAGAATGCAAGACCTTGCTCAAATATTGACATTATAAAAAATGAGGAAGCCCCTGAATTAACATCCTCATATTCAAAGTGAAACAAGGGCAAATACAGCTGTCTCATCTTAAACCAGAACAGCATCATATGACTTGATGCTCAACCCCGCCCCCCCCCCCCCCAAAAAAAAAAATCACATGCTTTCATACACCCTGCAGACAAGGACAGCCAAGTCACAGGATGTAGTCTTCTCTGGGAAACAGAACATTTGTCTGGCTCTCCAAAAACTGTCAGCCTCACTACTGTGCTTAGATACCACACCACAAAATCCTGCTGTGTCACAAAGTAAGTTTGAGTGGAGCCCATTTTAGGTAGAGACTAATTACTGTCTGGGCTACACTTTTGAGACCAACCCCTTCTCCCCATCTGACTGCATCGCTTCTCCTTGTGGATATGACTTTGGACTCACTCAGCCATGACCTTCCAAAATTCAAGGCACGTCGTGGGTACTAGGGGCAGAACTTCAGGATTTCAGTAAAAATCTGGAAAGGTGAGAAAGGAAACCAGGGAATGCAAGGGATATCATGCGCTTGTTCAACACCTCAGTAAGTACGCATCGGCATCGAGTGGGTGGCAGCTATAGGTGCCTCCCTGCATTAACAGAGCCCCCTTCCGTTCCCACCCCCCAGACCCATGTACCTATGTAGGTTAAAAATGCAAGTATCAAGAAGGAAAAAAAAACCCCAAAAAAACCCAAATAATGCATATTAAGAGCAGGATAGGAATACAAGGATGGATATCGTGAAGAGATGCAGGACACAAGTAACAAATACTGGTTAAAAAGCATACAAGCTGCAGGCTGGCAAGCGGTATAGTCACATACATCTGCAAGAATAAAAGGCATCAGGAAGACCATCAGAACCATTGAGCAGGTTTGAAGGATATCCCCAGAACCAGCAAGTGGGTGTGTGGCATATGAAATCTGTAGAACAGGACAGCAGGATGTACTGTTCTTTAACAAAAGAAACCTGGCTCTCGGTTAGCCTTTTATTACAACACAGCAAAGGACTTCCCTTGTTCGGTCTGGGAAACAGGCAAACTCGGACTCCTGCAGTTTGTAAAAAAGCCAGGGGCAGGGGGGCGGGGGGGAAATCAACCTGTTCATAACAGAAGTTAAGTATAGACTTCTATCTCAAAGATAAATCTCTACTGACTACTAAACGTGTAATTAAATGTTGGTGTAACGTTAAAGTGCAATCAGGAGAACCCTGCTTCCTCGCTCGGCCCTTCCAGCCACAGAACAGAAAGCCATGCCGGGGCTTTTGCATGCACACAAAAAACATTCCAGAGTAGCAGAAATGTGAAACTGAGATGAGTCACTGCTGCTATCAGCAATGAACAGCAGTGGTGAAGTTGTCAGTTTTCACAGTGGGGGGAAAGGAAAATTACACCACCCCAAATCTTGAATGCAAACAAGAATTTTACTTTTTGGCTTCTTAGAGGTCAAACTGAATTGGCACCACTGAAAACCAAATTCACACTGAGCACTTGATTACGTTCTCATTACAAAAAATCTTGCAATAGTTAAGGGTAATTCTTAATAGTTAGAATTTAACCTAGTGCTGACATTCTTCATTTTGTTGACTTTGAGAACTTCTCTCAGGAATTACACTTTTATTACTTTTTTTTTTTCAGTTGGAAACAGAAACATTGACCAATTCACACAAACAAAAGAAAACAAACCAAAGAAAAGTACTTTAAAAATCTTGATATTAAGTACCTCCATAGAACAGACTGCCAATCCACAAGACAAAATAATCTTCAGTAAAACCATGCCTACACAAAGCATTTGCTACTTACATAAAGACAAAGTGTACGTAAGACTTTATCACTTAGCCTGTAAGCCTACAGAAACACTGCATCTACAAATTCCCGCAATGATTTTGAAATAATCCCACAGGACCCCAGGCAGGTATCACATACTGCTATTAGGCTGTGTATTCTTGGATTGTCCTCCACGTGGTGCATGGCGAGATACACACCCAACCTTCAGCCTGTGGAGTCAAACTGCAAAAACAGCTCACTCCAAAATGGTAGTCCTGCTTCAAAGGATATTAAAATGGGATAAGAAACAGTACAAAAAATGGCAGACTACGATAGGAAAATGAGTCATTTGGCCCTTACCTAGGTCTTGCCTTAGTCTCCAACAGATGCTCCAGTCCAGAAGCACGAAGTTTAATCTTACATAAGGATTTTGTCACTAATTGTCTCACTGCACACTCTTGACACTGAGCTAAACTTCCAACCCCTTAACTCTTCAGCAGCCCATTACATTCCTGGACTTACGGACTTCCTGCGCCTTGTCACACCGAGCGTGAAGTAGAATTCAAAACTGACTGCAAATTTTATGCTGCCCTCTGTATCACTCAACTCTCAGTTTTTTCATCAATCACTATCGTTTGGGTTTTTTCATTCAACAACTTGTAAACTCTAGTCTTTCGATATGCATTACATAGGTTTGTACCAAACCATTTAAAATGGGTCATTTCTTCAGCTCATGCAGTTTGTTTTGAGTTCTGCGTGGTATTTGCGCAGTGTGGAGAAAAAACAATTCAAGCCCACCTTGCCTCCAATTTTGTTAGTGCAATATAGCAGGCAGAAAAAGACCACCAAGTGAGTGATTCAAAGAGTATCATCTACCCAGGATAGCAACAGCTACCTTACTTCCTTTAGTACCCTGCGTAGCTTGCGATAAAAAGATCTCATCCAAAACAGGTAACAGCAGAGTAAGATACATTTTGCATACAGACTCTATTCTGGGCAATCCTGGATACATGCTGCTTAGTGGCAGCACGCTACTAATACCACCGTGTTGTAAAACAGATTCAAGCGGTTCTTGAGATATATTCAGTGATATATTCAACAGCACTGAAGCTGGGTATTTGCACTGCTGTTCTTTTCAAGTACATTAAGCCCCGTTATCATTCAGATATGTCTGAGCTCCAAGACAAACGGCATTAATATTTAACTGTTATAAAAGGTTATCTTCAGAGATAAATGACTAAGATAAAAAAAACTATAGAAGTTGACATTAATTTTTCAGAGGAAAAACTACAATAACAGTCATTGTATTGACTAGAAGAGTTACACTTCTCCCAGAAATTAATCCCTGCTGTCAACATTATTAAAAAAGGTACCACTTCCAGATCATCTAAAGGCAACGAACTGAGGTTGATTTCATCCCTCACCTTGAGCACAACCCCTACCACCCCGCAACATGCAGGGCGGGTACTTGGACAGTCACACCATGAGCAAGTCCAGGGAGCGGACTCCACAAAGAGAAGACACTCCAACACAGACACCCTACCCCCTACCAAAAAAAAAAAAAAAAAAAAAAAAAAAGCAATTAGCTTCCGGGCAGCTTAGTTCCATGAATGTGCTCACAGGAATGGGGAAGGGATCAGAAAGCTGAGACCAGGATTGTGGCAGTCCCAATTTAGATCAGTTTAGACTGCTGGAGCACCACACCCTGAGATTACTTCAGCTGAGAAATGCTGGGAAATTACCCACCTCTTTTTATCTACGTATTCTATTCTTTGTCAAATTCTGTTTTTTACTGCATAATAATTTTTTTTCCTTCCTGAAAAACTGAGAGAAACAAGCAAGAAAGTTCTTAATAGAAATCACAAAATGGTAAACCTTGAAACTTCCTTAAAGATGCTGCTCGCCAGAAATCTGATTTCAGTTCACAAAACTCAAGCTCTGTGGTTAAACAGAGCTCTCAAAATAGCAAAGTTGAAGTTATTAGAAGGAAAAGATGCTATTTCAGAAAAACCAAGCTCAGTGTAAGATGAGGACAACAGAACTCCAGCAAAAGATGAATATGAAACCACAGTAGACAGATACTCTGAAGAGCAGCTTGTAAAAGGCATAAAGCTAATACTTGAAATAGCTTTTATTATATCAAAAGAAACCACCCAGCTAAATAATCAAAGGCGCTTGTAAAACAAGGAAGCTGCAAAGACAACCCCAGGAAAGGATGCTAAAAGCCAGTACCAAAAAGTAAGAGAATAACTGACCTTTGCATTCACTGCAGAGGAGACTAAAAAGATCCCCAAAAGCTTGTCTCGATAGGATGAATCTAAAGACCTACCTGAAAGACTCAAGAAAAGGGCTTTAGAACAAGCCAAGAAAATGAGCGGTAAGTTAACAGCACATGAGTATATTAACCCAAGAGTTACAGAGCACTGAAAAAATCAAACAGGTGGACTACTAATCATGGTATGCAAGTACGGTGCCACTGGTCTTGCTGCAAGTGGCCTGAAAGGTGGTCAGTGCAGGACCAATTTCCACTCCAGGTATCATCTAGGGGGCTAATCAACAAACACGCTCAACGTCCCTACCTGACAAACAGGTAATAATAACAACAAAGTGTGAATTACTAGACCTGTGGCTAAATAAAACACTAGGGAAGTAGTGCCTCATATATATTCGCATTCTGAAAGAATGAAGTGTGTATATAAATGTAACACAGTTAATGGAGTGCACCTGGATTTTTCAAGCTCCCTCACGAAATGCTTTTATATATTTAGTTTACCAAGTGACAGAACAAAATGATGAAATTGATGCAATTCAGCGTGAATGCATGAAATAACGAGGAAAATAAATCCCCACCATATCTATGCAGCAAAGTATTTCAGCCTAGTTATTACCACAACAAAAAAGGCCAAAAAACTACTCAGAAAGAAAACAAACCCAAAAGCATTCATCACTATAAATCCATGGTATGTCTGTATCCCAAATACTGCCTTGCAGTCCTGGTCATACATCTCAAATAAATAAAAATAAGAATCCAATACAAAGTATATAGACAAAAGTAACAAAGACCAATAAAGTAATGATTCTTTTCCCATACAAGGAATTATTATATAGATTAAGATTTTTCAAAAAAAAAATATAAGATTACAAAGCAGACAAATTACATAGGTCTGTAAGTCACTAAAGGTGTGAAGAAAATGAGCAATTCTTCCTTATTGACCATTTCTGACAATGAAATGGTCGACATTTAGAAACAGAAGGAGGGGTTTTTTTCCATGCAGTATTTCATAAAATTGAAGAGCTCATAGTCCAGGCACGGTGGTACAGAGGCAAAGAGTACAAAAGCTACCAGATAAAAATTACACAAATTCATAGCAGATAGGTCCTTCGGAAGGCATAAAAATCTGACAGCCCAAGATGCAGCCTCTGTTTGAGGAGCTCCCTGACCCTGAAAGGACATGCTGTGTTTGTTCTGTTTCTGTTACACTTCCTGGAGCATCTACCACTGAACCCTATCCTTCCCAGCCTCCTGCAGTCGCCAACCACTGAGGTCCGCACAGAACCACGAGTCCACCTCAGGTGCGGGAGAGGAGGACAGAGGCGAAGCCTGGATGCCTGTCGGGAAATCTGCTGAGAAACCTAAGCAAAGAGAGGGGACTTGAAGCAGTCACGGCTGGCCACACCAACTGGAGACAGGACATCTGACTGGGTGAAACATGACCACCACCTCCCGCAAGAGCTCATCTGCCATTTCAGTGATAAGCTTTTGCTTATCAAGCCTAAGTTTGCAACTTCTTCACTCTGGAGTAAAAGTTTAGACGCAAAACTAAGTTTAGGGAAGTTAAATAAAGCAACGGTTCTCCTCCTTGTTAAGCTTTCTAGAAGTCACATTCAGCTCCAATAGCTTCAGGCTCTCTCTGCAACGGTGACTCTCCAACCAGAACTACGAAGGGAAGCCATTTATATGATTATCCCGCCTTAACGTAACGCAAACTCCTGTGAGGGAGGCTCTTTAGCAGACCTCGAGTGGGAAGATAAGGTGGTCTCATCACCCCCCTGCGGAGAGCAATGACCCCCAAACACTGCCCATCGGTGACGCCTTCAGGTACAGGGAACCACCGCCACACCGGGAGGAGGCCGGGAGGGGCCGGGGCCTACAGGCTCCCCAGGGACCCCCCGCGCCCCGGGCCCTCCCCAGCGCACACCCGCACAC
>NW_009259798.1:1348306-1371309 GCF_000687185.1 Egretta garzetta
GGCCTGCCCTGCGGGGGACTCCAGGGCTCTTGCATCTTCTCTCACACGCAGCGAGGTCTCATACGGTGGTGTTTGCAACTCGCAGGAGATGGTTTCCTCTCGGTACACGCGAGTGACTGCAGTAGATAACTTTACCAGGTTTTGTGTAGTTTTCATAGCACAACCGAGGATTGTTTGTGGCACCCGGTACAAATAACGAGTGATGGGTCTGGAGACAGCTGTTCCCAAACAGACACCTTATTGCAATAAAACCAATCGAAGGTGTTGCTTGGGTTACAGCTGTGCTGTGTGCCAGTTTGTTTCCTAAAATCTGCTTGATCTTGTATCTATTTGCAGGTGCCTCTAGCAAAGATGGTTGCAAATGATGTACTCGGCAAAAAATGGAGAAAAACCTTCACCATCAGCCATCCTGCTTTTTGCCAAAACACTTAAATAGCTGTAGCATGAGTAATTATTTCTTATTCAATTTTTCATAAGACACATTGCTTAAACCAAGAGTGTGTGTCTCCCAGTTCTTGTTTCCAAAGATGGGAAGATTATAAGAGGCCAAACAGCTGGTGAAGCAATTTGCATTTCCTCACTCCCTAAATCAGAAGTAGTGTATTCTTCCTTAGGACCTCTCAATGTATCTCCTCCAGACCTTTGTCCTGTTGGCCCTCTACTGCTTGTAAACTTGTAGCATCCGTAACATCTCTCAGCAGGGAGTTCCACAGGGTAATCACATATATGAAGGTCCACTTTCTCTGCTTTCAACAGATTGGTTTTTTATGACCCCTGCTTCTTGCTTTGGAAAGGACAGCAAACAATTTTGCTCTGTGTCTGTCATCACTTTATAGCCTCCATGAGGTCTCCTTTCAGTCTGACAAGGCTTCTCTTGCAGACTGACAAGTCCCAGTGGAATTTAGTTGTTCTTTCAATGGAAGGTTGTTGCTACTCTATGAACTTTTCCAATTCTGCTATTCCTGTTTGTGGCTGTGTGACTGGAACTGTGTACAGTGTTGAAGATAGGGGCATACAGTGGATTTATAAAGTGACATAACAATATTCCCTGTCTTTTTCTCAATATTATTCCTAAATATTTCTAACATTCACTTTGCTGTTGATCTCCACAGAACTGCCATTGTCCTACAAATAACGTTATATTTCCAAGATCTCACTCCTGAAGTGTAACGGTCAGTTCAGACACCGTTATTCTGCATGTCATGTAGAACTGCGTTTTCCCCACATGCATCACTTTGCATCTATCTGTGTTCACAATCATCTATCATTTTGCTGCCAGTCACTGAAGGCTCAGTTCATTTTGCCCATACGTAGGTGTTTAGTGGTATTTCAGATAACATAAAGCGTCTTACCAAGGCTTCAGAAGAGCGTGGGTCTCCATCAGGTCCTGTGCCAGAACCATTAAGATGTCTCCCATATCACAGGGCATGAGTGTGAGTAACTGAGCCCCGAGTATCGAAAGGTCTTTCTGCAATTCTTCTCAGCCACACCTTTTCTTTCCTTCCATGAATAACGTGGTATCCTCAACAAGCTTTGTCTTGTCACTCCTCACCTCCTTATTCAAATTATTTATGAATAAGCACAGAGATGTGAAGGTGCATTAGTGACTTCCTTTCACTGTGAAAACTGGCTGTTTGCTCTTAGACTTTTAAGCACATTTTAATCCATGTGGGGATCATCTCTCTTATCCCACAGTTGCTTAGTCTCCTTAAGAGCCTTTGGCAAAAAAGTGTTGCAAGTCTTTTTGCCTCAGCAAATTGTGTCTGTCTCTTATCCAAGTGCTTGCTGACACCTTCAGAAAATTTCATATCAAGTTTATAAGGCAAGACTTCTCTGCAAAAACAATGTTGATAAAACCCATGTTGACCTTTCGCTAGTAAATCACATCTGTCCATGTATGCACTAATTCTAGTTGCTACTTAACTGTGCAGAATGGGTGTCAGTTTTAATGATCAGTAGTTCTCCAGCTTTCCTCTAGAAACATTTTTTTTTAAAAAAAATGTAACTTTTGATGCAATCCATTCCTTAAATGCCAAGAAAGTTTTAAGCAAAAATATACACTACAGTTAGAATTTCAGTTATTGCATCCTTGAGTTTCTTGGATGAACACCAGCTAGTCTCTGAGAATCTGTTACTGTTCATTTTGTCTGCTCTTAATTCATCAACCTTTTTTTAGGTCAACTTTTCTGTTTGAAACAGATCAAAGAGAAGGCCGACGAGGAAGTGTTCCAGCAGATGAACACAGACACAGGAAGTTATCTTAGGTTTTCCACTATGGCCTTATCGTCTCCAAGTGCTGCTTTTACACGCAGTTCAGTTGGTGGGTTTCAGAACCTAGCAAGCACTTGGTACAGTCAGATTATTGAAATCCTCTCAAAGCCTCTTGAAAAGGATTTATTGTTGAGTTTTATACCTTTTATAACTCTTTCCTTTGATGCTTTGATGTCATTCATGAGTTTTATCGTGACCCTTTTTTTTTTTTCCCAAATGAAAAGTCTTATTTCAGTTAGTCTTCCCTTGTGTGGAATTATTTCATATTTGTGCTTGTTCTAGTTACCTCTTCCTGTATTTTTTTAGTTATAGTATACCCATTCTGAAGTACATAATGTATCATTTTCTTCTGGTCATGTCTTAATTCTAGTGACTTTCCTATTTTTTGACCTCCACTGAGTACAGAATTGAGATTTCAGGTAGTTGATGCTCCACCAGCTTTCCAACAGCTCTTTCCGAGTGCTCATCACTGTGCGTATTTGGTTAAGGTAAGCATCAATTTTCATTTGCCATTTTATCAGACAACATTTAATAAGGCAGGATCTTTCTGCAACTCTTAGAATCAACTTTAGATGGAACTGTTTGGAATAGTCTTGTTTTATCTGCAAACAATTTATACCTATTTTCAGACCACTTCTTGAACAGCAGAAAACCCTGTACAGATCCATTTTTTTATTATGGGTGGACTTTCCTGTCTCTCACTGTTTGTAACTTGTCAAAACAAGATAGAGGAAGCCAGGTAAAAGGTTTCTTTTTCTGTTATCACTTGAATTTTCCCACTGGATATGTTTTGTTTCTTCCATTTACTTCTTATCTCACAAGGACACCTTAACAATAAAAGTTGATTGCTTGTAAATATTTTTAGGGTTATCGACTGTTTGTGATTTGTGTTTTGACAGAGCCCATCACAATGGCATGGTTAGATGAAGGTGTTTAGACAATATAATAGCAAAACAGTAAATAGTAATTCAGAAGAGTGTAATTGATTTAGCAATGTTGTTTATTCCACGTTAATAACAATAATTTATTTTGTATCAGTAGGTTATTCTGATGGTATGTCTGGGTGTGTTGGGTTTTTTTTTTATTTATTTATACAAACATATCAACTTGTGTCCAGTACAAAGCACTTTGGGAGTGTGTTGATACCCAGTATTGATAGGAATGCATTCTTCTCTTCCCCCATTAAGGAATTTGAGCCAGTTTATTAAAGGCATTAGGGCCTAAACAAAGATATGATAAATACATATAATATGATTAGAAATGAATGACAAACAGCATGCAGTGTGTTTCGGTGAGAAATAACACAAGTACAGCAGATGGAATAAAAAAAGAAAGAAAATAATTGAACATATATAGCCAGTAAAATGTGTTCTCTTGTGTTAATAATAAAAGCTAGAGAAGTGCAGATACAGCTAACTGGGCAGCAAACCCTGCTCAGAAGAAGTGTTCCTTTAAGAACAAGTATTTGATAAAAGAGGTTATCCCACTAACCAGAGTGATTCCTAAAATATAAAATTTAATAGTTTGCTTAGAAAGGAAGCTAATTTTAGGGCAGGTCCTGGAGGAGGATCCAGGATTACCTTTGTTTTGTGAATGTTTGAATAGTAAATGATGCCCCTGAGGGAAAAAGGCCTGATTTTGGTTCTGAGCTCAAGAGATAAGCGGAGCCCCACCCCACCCATGTGGGAGACAGTAGGCTGCACAAAGCTGTATATTTTCCCATGGGAATTATTGGAACCCCTTTTACTCGTGGCTCTTGAATCTAAGTTGGGTGAAATCCTGGGAAGTGCAATGTCTTACAAGGAGTAAGAGGATGGAATGAATGAGTTCTTAAGTCTCTTCCACTTTCATGATCATCTGCAAAAAAAATTCTTTAAAAGCACTTGGGAGTTTCTCAAAGTAAAATAACCTCCAAAACATGGAAAAAAACCCAACAACAAATGTTTGTGTAACACACGGAGGATTTTGTGTCTGTTTAACACCAGGGAGCATGGGACCTAGTAGCAAGACCATATCTGCAAGACTTAACAAAACGACTGGTATACTTGTATCTTGATCACTGAGGTTAAGTCTTCTCCCTCTTGCTGATTGAGACTGTTCTGACAACTGTGATCTGGAATCCTTGGCATACCAGTAGTATGTAGTACTACTGGCACACCAGTAGTAGTGTTCAAGAAAAAAATGTAGAAGTTTCTAGAATTCCTCTCTTCCTCACCTTTTTTTTTTTTCTCCTCTGTTCTCTTCCATGACTGTCTTCCACTAAGTCATCTGTCTTAGTCTCCTCTCTTTTATCTTCATAGATGTTGGGGGTTTTTTTCCCATACAGTCTTTCATTACTCTGAAGACCTCATCCTCACTTAGTGCTGTTTGGCCCATTGTCACTTTCTAAACATGTATAATAGCATTCCACGTTAATGATCCAGCAGTTTACAGCATTAATAGTCTTATCCCGCTATTTCCCCCGCCTACTCAGCAAGACAGCAACTTGGCTACATCTCTTGAAATCTACATATTCCATTATTTTCTGACTACAGGGAGCTTCTATGGTCTTCTGTGGTCTTCCAGGACTACACTAATACACTGCAACTGGACTAATTTACCTGCTGTGCTAATTTTGAAACCTGCTATTACTACAATATAAAGGAAAGCAGAAAGGCCAACATGAGAGAGCTTTTTAAAGGCAGAAGCAACTTGAATTTGTTCTTCATAATTGTGAGTATGTGTTCCTCATAATTATAATAACACAAAATGCTTTTCTTCCCTGAAGCATATAAAAGTTAATCTTCCCAGGGAGGGAATATACTCTTGTGAAGTTAGTTCCTGTTACAGCCTTTTTAAAATCCACAAAGAAATTACTCGTCCCTGCGTTCTGACACAAAGTGGTCCCTATTTCTTATATCTGCCAGGAGATGGTGCTGCCAGTCTTCCATGTATTCCTTTCCGGTTCTTAGGAAAGGTGGCACATGTTTCTGTAGGATTACATATATAGATGATGAAGACACTTCTGCCATCTGACTGGTGCACTTTTGTCCTAATAGGGATCTTAAGAGAAAAAGAAAACACCTTTCCATATTTAAAGCTTGCGACTCTCTTAGAACTGGACAAACATATTTAAGATCCATCATATGTCAATGACAAAGCCATTTGGGAGTTTTCCAGAGTTCTAGTGCTCCGTGACAGGATGATGAATGTAAAACACTCATCCTCATTATTTGCTAGGTAGTTTCACACCTGCCTTTCTCACCTTTGCAGACATCTCTGGATGCACCCTGGCAAGGTGGTTCATGCTTTCATAGGCATCCCAGACCCGTTCAGAGAACCAGAACTTTGACACTGCTTTACATGGAAGCAGGATGGGGTTTTAAATCTCATCCTAAATCACTTCAGGCAATTTAGGCAATTCTGTTAGCATCAATGATGCTGTGAACAGGTCCTGTGGCCCCTGCTTCCACTGTGCACACCTCACAAAGTTCTGCACGAAAAGACCTTGCAATGTGTAATGGAGGGCCACATCCTATTTGGTCCTGTCACTGTGATATCTTATTTGTAATTTTTAATCTACAGTCAACACTGGAGTTATTTATAAATAATGCATAAATGTTACAGAGCAATAATCTTACTTTTAAGTAATCCTTAAAAAAAGGATCCTTTTTTTAACTTTGTTTGTTTGTTACCAGATTTTCTTTTCACCAGTGCAATTCTTTGATAACACTTATGGCTACAGTAAAAAAGAAGAAAAAAAAAAACTGGACCTAATTTCAAATTGCTAGGTTTTGTTATGTTCTGGTTCTAAAATACATCCTGGTAATTTAAAATATATGCTGGTGATTTCTCTTAACCACAGAACAGATGTCACAGACACTGGTAGACATTAACATCTATGGCACAAATCTTCTGCTTTTCAGAGGACATCAGATATTTTTACTGGCTCTCTCTTCTTTCCTAAGAAAAAGCTTCTCTGAATTGAAATATTATAGGAGAAAAGAGAATCAAAGTACTAGGTAAGATAAAATGTATTTCTTCTGGGCAATATTTTTGATCAAGCTAATATATCTTCAGGAAGTATTGTTAACGTAAAGGCAGCTAATGTGGACCTTTTGGAAGGTAATGAAATGTGGGCTACTCTCCAGCTGTACTGTTTTGATGTATGAGACACAGAGGGAACTGATTGCCAGTATACTCCAGGAACCCAAGCAAAACCTGGCAGCTGGACAACTGAACAGCTAGTGAACTGAAAAAAAAAAAAAAAAGTAGAAATTTTAACTGATTAAATGTGCACATATTTGGATTTGGAAAGATCTGCTAGGAATCTACCTTATGCTGACTGCTTTGGCCATACATTTTTGTGTATGTGTACATATCTATGTCTGTATATATGTATGAACAGTCCCTGTATAGGCTTAGAACTGTACAGGAAGCTTTGTAAGAGGCAAATTAAATTCTTTGGCGCAAACTCTGAAATCAGTAGTCAGTGGCTTCACAAGTCAGGTTTATTCTCATGAGTGAGAGTTGCAAGGTGGAACTCCTGTGGTTTTTCGGTTTTGTTTTTGTTTTCTCACAAGCTACATTGGCAATATGGGATTTAAGTTTAAATGGAGACTTAAACATGCTATGAAACATTAATGTATTGAATGCCATACAAACTGCATTACAAAGAAACAGAAAAAGAGTGGGCTAGAAAGAAGCTGTGCTGGAATGGATTAATGTCATCTACTTTTTCTGGCAAGATCTCAAATAGAGAACAATTCATGGAATACATGGAACGTAGCCTTAGACTTTGCTTGGTACTCCTCATTAGAGCTGTAGTAGACCACACTGGTCAACGTGGCAATGCTGAGAGTTGCTTGAAAAAGAGACAAATGCCTTGGCCAAGCAAATAAGACCATGCATCTTCCTTGGGTTCCATGGTGAAAACAGAAGCCCAGAGCCTCTTACAGAATCAGATGCTCTTTAAAAAAATCTGCTGTGTTTGGATGTTGCAGTGATTCTCCTCTTTGACAATGAGAAGTTGTGTGTCTGTATGAATGCTCCTCTGGGTGCCATCTTAAAGCCTTGATGGAGGGACAAGACCAGGACAAGAGGAAGAAGAAATTCTGATCTCCTGTAATGACCTGGTGTCTTCGCAGCAGCAGGACAGGGCAGGTTCACCCTAACTTGCACCACTGGCTGAATGAACCCATT
Source organism: Egretta garzetta (assembly GCF_000687185.1). NCBI lineage: Eukaryota > Metazoa > Chordata > Aves > Pelecaniformes > Ardeidae > Egretta > Egretta garzetta. The sequence continues at coordinate 1,355,759 of NW_009259798.1, forward strand.
CGCCCCAGAACTGGATGAATGCAGGCAGCTTTGCGCTGAGCCGGTGCAACCCTCAGCGTCAGCAAGCTATCAACCTGTTCAGAGGTTTCATTCTTATTCATTTTTGACCCCGTCAACTCATTGGTATCTGAGCAATGTAAGTGTGAAGCATTACTGCTCTGGGCTAGCAAGTACTTTGCACTCTGAATAGGGGTAAGTGACTGTAGTAAGCAGGAAATCTGAATCCAACTCCGCACAGTTCTTTCTCAGACAAAGTAGTCCTGCTGACTATGTGAGCAAGACCAAGAGGATTTATTTTTAAGTCACTTATTTGCAAAGGTAAAAAAGCTCACCAAATGCCTTGGGTCTATGAACACTATACCAAAATCTTCATGTGACCAGGATCTGCACGTGCCATCTATTTCCAAAAAGAAAAGGAAATCTCTGTGAGCAGGCTGCATCAGGGACACCAGTTCACCACTGCAAAATGTTTCTGCATGTGTCTTTGGCTTGCAGATGACCTGCTGATGTCAGGCTCAGGAGCACCAGCTGGCTCATTTCATCCAGCAGCTGGGGTTCAGGTTACCCAGACCGGCCATCCTCATGATGGAGCTTTGGTGCAGGAACCACACTTGAACCACTTAAAACCTACATGCGATTCAAGAGTCACCTGCCCATCAGCTGAGATTTCAACCATTATTTTTATATGTATTTGTATTTATTTGCCTTTGATATCTCATTTGCATGGTGCCTCAATTCTATCCCCACAGCCGGCCTTTCAGTTCTATATGCTGAAAATGTGACTCATGCAATTGCCACTCCCCAGCCCTACCTGATTACACTCCTCTGGGATTTGCTCAGCAGCTAGATCTGATACGGGACACGCAACAGGAAGACAGAGAGAAGTGTACTTCCAAGGGACACTTCTGTCTTAGGAGAGTGCTGCTTGAAGGCACGTTCCCTTGCTACACCTGTGCAGGCTCTCATCTTTCTCCTGGCCTACCTGGAGAGGTTTGGGTGGAAGTATACTCTTCATAATGGTAGGAAAAATCCTTGAGAGGTCTGCCCTGTGGGTCAGCAAATATGCCACTGAGCTAGCTTATTCCCCGAGCCGTGACTTAGATTGCACTGGCCACACAGTTGTGCCATCATAAGGCACCTGGGAGCACTTTGGTGATTCTGTAATCGTAAATGTCAGTCTAGCTCAGTAGCCTCCAAACAGTTGGGACCACCTGAGTGTAGTCAACTCACAAAACTTAATGTACCCTGTTATGTGGATATTGATATACATTAAGTATGCAATATAAGTGCCAAGTAGCCATAGTTATTGTACACCTGCTGACCTAAAGCACCAATTTAAAAGAACTGGGAAATAACCTGAAAATAGGCACAGTGCTAGACCCATTTTTAAGTGATTATCTTAGAGACAAGAGACAATTTTCTTTATGAAAAGTGAGATTGATACTTAGAGCTCCTGTTTCTCGCGTGTGACTGCATGCTGTTAATGGTGAAGAACTGGTAGGCAGGAAGTTTCTAAGGTCCCTAAAGCAGAAAGTACAGGCACAGAGTTTACTGCAAATCTAGGACAGAAATTCATACTTGGTTATCACTCTTAATGTTTTTGATCTCAAAAGAATACTGCTTTATATTTAACCAGGGACGTTAACATGGCTGTTTGTAAATGAAAGCATTTTTGCACTTGCGGGAAAAGTTAATAAAGGGAGTGTTTAAGTGAATGTCTGTTCTGAGCTAATGCCTGTTAGTTAAGATAGTAGGTAAACACTACTGTAATCAAAGGACTCAAACCCTTTTGAAGTTGCTGAGGAAATGTGTGACAAATATCATCAAGAATGCAGTTCAAAGGATACAGTTCATATCCCTTAAGACACATGCAAAAGGCCCGATTCTGATCTTACGCTACTTGTATACCTGGCTTCAGCTGAACCAAATGTACTCTGCTGTCAGAAACCAGCAGTGGGTAACTGTTCCTGCTTTCTCTGGGACGCTGAGAAAAGCTGACCCCATGGGACCAGGGCAAAGGAGGACTCTGAAACAGGCCATAAGGAGGGCCATGAAAGATGAGGAAGTCAACAAGATGACCAGGAAAAAGTTTAAGAGACAAAAAATCAAACTCTGTAGTGCCATCAGAGCTTTTGCTCTTGCACTTTTCCCCTTGATACCTCTTTCTTCTCTGCCTTTCCTTTTCCCTTTCAGCTTCACAAAAACTGTTCCAGTTTGACCAGTTAAATGGTGCTGAATATTGTTTGTCCTTGTATGTATTTGTAATTAAACTGAACTGAACTCTTAGGTACATCCATAGTTTATTTCGTTGGCTGGTTGTTCTTTTCACTTACTTGTGTTCTTCACAAACATGAGTAACAAAAAGGAGGGAAAGGTGTAAATAGTTATGCAGAATCAAGGTCTACAGTTATTTCAATTCCTGGGTTGTCCAGAAGACTCCCCAAAGACACCTGGCTGAGAAAAATCAGACACGGGCGGTAACGCTTGTGATGGAATACCCTGGGCCTCCACTTACTTTTTACATAGGAGTTGCTGTCAGTACAACTTCTTAGGCAGCAGTGTCTGCATCACGAGGCCCCTAGACTCTTACAGTGATGGTCACAGACTGATCGGATATACGTACCAGCGTTTTCCAGCTCTGCTTACAGAGGCCTTGCTGTAGGAGTCACTTCCCAGTAGGAATTATTACGATTAGCAGACTGCCCCCTGCAAGTTAAACCATCCTGTCGGTCCAAGAGCTAGTTCTTCTGTATCTTTTGATGAGAAACATTGCTGGAGCCAGTGTGAACAAGGATGCATTGCTACTTTTTTGGTGCAATTATACTGAGATTAAAGAAAACATCACTTTTCAGGACCCTCTACAAAGTGATTAGAACAAAATTAAACCAATTGAATTTTAGTGTGTTGCTGTTGGACATGTTTTCTCATTTACCACAGCTGATACAAAGCCAGGCCTTTTTCCCTTAAGAACACAGATTATTGGCTTTTATTAGTATCTGAGCAATAGCAGTCTGAAGCATAATTCACCAAGCCCCACTCTTCAGCCTATACAAATGTATTCACACTTATTGGCCTTTTGCAATAAGGGGTATAAAATAAAAAAAGAGCAGTTAAGATCTTGAGAGAAAAACAGCAAAATTGCTGTTTATGTAAGATGAAATAAGTATAGTGGCTGAATTTTAACACAGGAAAAGCCTAAGGTATCTGTCTGTTAGTGGGGTAGTGAGAACAACCGACTACCTTAATGTTTTTAATGCTATGTAGTGTTTTAGGACTGTTTAGCATTAAGTGTGTTTCAAAGGCAAGGCCCTGAGCTACCCATAACTTTGAAGTTGAACCGGGTGATTTCCAGAGGTCCCTTCCAGCCTTAATGATCTTACGATTCTGAAGCATTAGTGAAGCTAGGCTGCTTTTATTAAAATATTTGCCACATTAGTGGCTGACAATGTTGTCTATCTAATGATAAGAACAATGCAGGTGTGATGCTAATCTATTAAAACTTACAATCAGTAAAGTATAAAAACATAAACCAGTGGCCAAAGTCTACAAACGTGTGTGCAATTTGTGCAACGTAGAGAAACAGTTAAAATACGAGGAGATGTTTCTGTAAGATCTCTAAATGTGTGTTTCTTGTCTTGCTCCTATTAATACAAAGATACTTCAATGTATGATAGTAAGTAAACCTTAGCAGGTTTTTATACTGTATGAATTTATTAGACTTTTACATTGTTGTTTTTACTGTGCAAGCCTTTAGCATTTCTTATAACTTAAACAGTTAAATTTAATTAAAAAATAGGTATTTAACTTGCTATTCTTATGGAAGTCTACAGGAACATACAGAAAATAGTTTATCTCTGTGTTTAAGGATTTTTGCTTTTATTTCTGTTTTTCCAGACAACAAGACCAGTAACAAATGTGTTTTAAATAGTCTTGACCTAAGATGCCATAATTGAAGTAATGTATTTGGTGCAAAATTTTAACTTTAACAATGTCTCTCTCCCCATTTGAGACCAGAAATCTGAGTTATGCAAGGGCATGAGTTGCTCAGAGGACTGCAAACTTACAGCTGATGATGTGTAGTTACTGGCAAAGTTCAGCCTACGTTCTTAGTAACCAAGAGTTGTTACCATCTGATTATAACTGATTTCCAAAATGAAATGAGTCAGTCTTCTGCAACCAGACATGGTCACATCTCATAAATAAACAAACACACCTATACAAATACATATAAAATATATACAGTATAATATTTATAAATAAAATATATATTTTGGTATACACACACTAGCACAACTGAAACTAGTTGGCACACTATTTATTATTTTCCCACCCTTTTGCTTCCCACAAATGTGGTGCATTCTTAGGTTATAAATTGAAGGTGGGGATTCCCAATACTCTTGATTTCCCAATTGAAATTAATAGGAGTCTTGCCCTAGATTATTTCATTTTAGTCAGTTAAACTTTCTTAGTGAACTCATTTTCAGAGAATAATTATCAGATCAGCTTGTTTGTTTTATTAATCCCATAGTCTCCCATTTCCTTGATTACAGGCATCAGTACCAGGACATTTCATTCTGGAACACAGCCTCCCACAGAATAAAGCACGGGAAGACTGAAAACAAGGTTTTAAACAATGCTTAAAATTGTTTTTAACCCTAAACCCAACTGCAAAGGTAGGAAGACATTTGGATCACACAGAATACATGGAAATTGTAGTAAGACATGATTGCTTACTGCGCCAGTGCTCTTCTAGGGTGTCATTTGGATTGACGGTTCTGCTAAGGGTACCAAGGTTCTTTCTCTGGTGAAGATCATAATTTTTGTCTTTTAGATACAACTCTTCTTTTTGTGCAATTTACTTTCAAGTCTTGGGAGCTCCTAAAGAGTAATGAGTGTGAATCTGCTATCACTTTAAACCAACATAAACATTACAAGACCAGACCCAGAATCCAGTGGAAGCCAGATAAATAAACCTGCCCTGAGTCTGACAAATAGGGGTGTCCGAAAACTCCTTGTACTCAGGCTTTTCTTATGCAGCCCCATTAGTCCAACATAATCTGCATTGGCACAGGGAAGGGTAGTCCTCCTGGTCTCCCCTCCCACCTATTTCTCTTGTTGCAGAACCAGGCGGGGAGTGGGTCAGCATGTGGTTGGGGAATGCATAAGTAAAAAGCATCCATCTTCATGCTCGGTTTTACATTCAGGCTGCCTGATGCCAGCCTAAGGGAGGCACTAGGGACAAGCACAGATGAGACAGCAGAAGGTTTCAGAGGCAGTATGGATTTATGTTAAATTGACCACATAACTGTGGCCTCAGAGGGATCCTCCAGAGCACGTATCCAGTGCAGGAACTGGCTGTCAGCATAGGAGGCACAGCCCAGGAGCACAGGCTGCCACCGGACCTTTTACCGCAGCAATTCCCATCTAATGAAACAGCCCTCAGACACCACTGGCAGCAAGCGTAAATCAACACAGCCTTTGGGTTGCTCTAATTTATAAGGCTCAGACTGATGCCTTTCATCCCACAACGTTGTTTAAAAGCAATGTGTAGTGTTTTTAAGCCAAGGATCTTTGAAATAAGAAAACAAGTAAAGACATTACTAATAGCAAGTAAGAGTTTTGGGAGTGGGTGGATGCAAGTGAATACGAAAGCTGAGTGACATGGAAGAAAAATACATCAAATCACATCCACTAGTGACTTTTGTCTCAGTGGGGTAGGTCTCTGAGGCAGTTTCCCTGAACAGCAACAATCTCTCTATTGCGTTTGGAAAAGGAAAACATGGAAAAACTTCACAAGTCAAGGGAAAAAAACAAGTGGCAACAGATAGGAAATATGCTGTTAAATTGCTGTAGGATTTTGAATTGTTGGTCATTTCTTCCACAAAGGGCCCTCAGTAGTCAGACGTTCCTCATTTCTAAATGTTAAACTTTCTTCATTATCAGAGTATTTTTCTGATTAACCTATAAGATTTTTATAATCCACATCTATTTATTTATCTATCTTAGGAGCTTGAAGGTTTTTTTCTCATTGTCTGTTTTAGAAATTGGGATCGCTCTACACAGGAAAATACTTCAGGAAGAGGAATGCAGGGCATGGAAAACAATCGACATCTTCTGTATCTTGTCTTTGTCTCTGGCTCCACAGGTGGCCCACACGAGGAGAAAAGAGGTGATTGCCAGTGCCAAAGGAACACAGGTCTGGCCCAACCTTTTACATCCAAGTAAGCGTGTGGTAGCCATCTACTTCATAAGGCTCCACAAAACATTTAGTCCATCAACCTAGGCTACAAAACACGTTTTCAACATCCTGTAACAAAAAATACCTACAGAAAAAGGCTGAAAGCCACAACTATTAAAAAAAGAAAGCCACAAAGAGGTCAGGAGAGATTGGGCACGGCAGAGACTAGATTTCTGCAGTAGTAGAAAGTATATAGCATAAAGTTGCAGCAAGAAACACTGTACTCCACTCTCTCTTAGAGAGAAAGAAATAAAACTCACAACAGTTCTTCCAAAATGGATCGGAGAGGCAAATTCCTCCTGGGTCTCAGTTGGCCCGATCAGCATCCATCTCGTATCTGCAGATCAGATTGTGAGGAATCTCGGGGGTAAACATCCACTTCAGACGATAGGGTGGGTTTGTATAGTTTTCCATCAAAACAACAACGGTGTTTTATTGGTGAGTGTATTCTGCTTTTTAAAGTTCTTTATCTTGTACACCCTCACCTCTCTTCACGTAGGTGCAAGTCTTTCTAAGTGCATTCTTGTAATCCAGTCTCATCTTAATGCTACATTCAGGGTTCATTGGCCTTTGGTAGGTGATTGTGTTTGTAGGCAACATGTATAACATTAATGGAGAATTATATGGATGGGATACATGAGTTGGGAATAAAATTTCATGTACAAACTCTGCAGCATCAGGATATGTTAATAACATTATATTTCAAAGACACGGCCCGTGATAATGTTGTGCATTATCTAAACACTGATTCCAAAAATATCCCAGGTAATATCTGACACTGCAAGACCACAGGCTCCCTGGCTGAGGGACAGCAGTCAGTAAGAAGCTGACTGAGGAAGTGATGGGAAAGGAAAATTTGGCAAATGGTTAGGGAAGATTTTACTTGCCAAATAAATAAATAAATAAAATCCTTTGGATCACGACATCCAGGTCGTGGCCAACTTATGAACAGCAGCAAAAAGCCATCTTAACACCAGTTTAACCAACTGTGCAGGCAGGGATTTCACACCTTGGTGTGAGTTGGCACAGCAAGCCCACGTCAGTTCTGTACGAGGCGTGATAATGTAGAAGTAGTCGGCACAGCGCTGCACTTCCAAAATCTTGTTGTGGATGAGTTGCGTGGGATATTATTAAAGCAGGCCATAGAGTGTATTACCCCTGCAACTTCTTTGAGCAGTTCTTCTCAAATCTTGCTTATATTCACCCGTCAGCTGCATCAAGCAGATGTCCCATGCAGCTGAGAAAGCAGTTCTGAATTCCAGGCAGAGCAGATGGCAAGTCAGTTCTGAAGGTTTCATCTAAAAGGCCAGCATAAAGATGGAAGACTATATGGCATTCAATTAATCAGCGCTTGCAAGGTGACGGAATGAGGAATAGCAGGCTTTCTTTGTTACACTGGGAGATATGCTTTCCATATTTTTTTATCCTTATTGTCAGTCATGTGTTTGCATGACTAGCTGGGGAATCAGAGACAGCTCTAATGGAAAAGAGAAATTAGGTCATCTGGTCCATCCTCACTGCCAGGGCATGACTGTTCCCTGCAGTGTATCACTTCCCACACAGTTATCTTTCCAACTGTCTTTTGTAAGATGGAAATGCAATTCAGAGTCCCATTTGGCTATGACTACCAGAGCTTTTGAGGACTTTTTATTTGGACAAAAATGCTTAATAAGACACTGAGAGCTAAAACTATTTTAAATACATCTCAAAGGGGGAAAAAAAAAGCAAATCTCAGAATTTGATTCTCAGTAAAAACTTTTTAATAGAAAAATTGTGCAATATTTGGGGTAATCGGGGACACTGTTTTCATTCAGACAGGAAATAGTTTCTATGACTCAATTCTACAAATTAAACAATAGGTTTCCTGCTTAAAAAAAAAATCAAACAACTAGTTCAGTAAGTAGTTTAGGAAGCAGACAGTATTCATGATGCTTTGAGCAGCCTCTCATCAGGAGACTCGGTGCTAGTGCTGGCTGACTGTAGGCATTTCATGTTGCTTTGATAAATTACTCCAAGTGCTTGGATCTCCATCATTCAGCAGAACATCTCCTGTACAGAGCAGGTTTGGTTTGTTAAGGAAAAAAATGAATGAACACAAATGGAAGAACAGTGATAGAACTTGTGTGTAAGGAAATGGCAAACCTTTCAGCAGCTTTGAATTACTAACTTCCATGCTGCCTGCAAATGAGAATAACCCCTATCTTTTAGCCCCTTGACTACATCACCATGCTCATCGAGTAAGTCCAATGGTTTGAATTAGTAAGTGGCAGTCTAAATATTTCCCTGTGGGTTGATCTCCTTTCCCAAAGGACCTGTTTGCTTGGTTTTACCAGGAGGTGCCACCATGTAGTTTGGTTTAAGGGTTCACTTTCTTAAGTTAGGCAGGGATTCTACAAACTCTACTCAGCTTTGCTTTAGCATTCCCTTTTGACACCAAATTTGCAGCCTTTTATGCCTTCACATGCTTATCTACGTCAGTTCTTGTAGTTCTTAGATCATCATCCTTCACTGGAGAATTTTGTTTCCACTGCACCTTGCAGCAACATTTTCACTGGGGAGGACCCAGGAGCATTTAAGGAACTTCAGAAGAAACAAGCTCATCGTGACAAAATGAGTAATTTCTTCTCCAGAACTTCTCTGAAAAGATCACAGCCACTGCAACCTCATGTCCAAGTGCACATGGTTGCTTTTTTATATCCCACCAGAGGAACCATAAGATTTTCTTGGTGAAAGGCACCTTTTTCCCTTCTCCAGCTGATGAAGAAGAGTGCTCTCAGGTGCTTCTGAGTTCAGGAATTAAACAGATTACTCTCTACAGTTGCCTTATTAAATCTGCAAATTAATCCACAGAGTTTTTCTTTTTGTCTCCAGAAAATTAGACTCAAGACTACAAACTGACTGACAGGGTTATTCCATCTCTACTATAAACCCAGAAGTCATTGTCAAGCTCTTCCAATGCTACTTTGTCTTTTAAAATGCACGAGAGCACTCTGCATTTCATTCTTTTGCATAAATTAAGCTTGACCTTGTGTTAATTTAAATGGGCTTGAGGGCTTTACCCCATGGGTTTCGGTAGTCATTGAAGCACTCAGCTAGTTACTAAAGGTTGTCAAAAACTCATCAGTCATGAAAGTAGGGTTAGCATGTCAGGTGTGGGTTCCTAGGGACATGACTTTTCTGGGTGCTTGTGCATGTAATGCTCTCCACAGCATGGTTGTGAAGCTTCACTGTAATAAAAATAATGACTAGATCCATTCTGCCATGACAATTTTCTTTGAAGTAACAGGTTTCTAGATTCCACTTGATGAAGAAAGATGTGATTACTAACAGAACACACTAAATGATAGTGCTTTTGTGGGTGTAGCAATTTCATACTGTTAGAGAAAAGACCACAAAACCTTCCACTATTACAAACCCACTGAACAGTCAGCTTGTTTTCTTTCCCATTATTTTTCCTACTGCAGTGTTTAATTCTAGTGATTTATTAATTAGTAATGAGGCCTGCCTAGTTGTCTCGACAAGTGAAATTTAGAAAGCCAAGGAATAAAGTATGAAGTTCGGGGATGCTGATATTGATCTCATATTTGTGTCTGCCTGAAAAAACTGCTATGTTAAAATTTGGCAGTCTTGAGCATCTTTTAAAAACTGAAGCGCCTTTGACAAGAACTATCCCCCCCTTTCTCCTCTGGTTCTAATTGGACAAAAATAGTATTTGCAGTTGATCCATCAGTCAAGACAGACAGGTAAGTAACATTTCCTGCCAATGACTAACAACTTTTATCTTTTAAAACAGTAAAGTAACAAGTGAGTCGCGTTTATAAAGAGCAGCAATTTGGGAAAAGAAAATAAAATGTTTATTTCCTTCAAATGTCAATGCCTGTGCTGTTAAAGATCATTCTATTAGGCAACCAAAATGAGAATTTAGAGATTCTTCCATCCTCAGCTGTTTTTCCCCTTTGCAATATAGATTCTGTGCACACGCACACCAAACCGAAATGCTCTCCTTTCTACCAAATAATCATCAACAAAATACAAATCCAACTATTGCAGATCATCTACAAACAGAATCCCCACTCAAATCAGCAAAACCTTGATCAAAAGGATGTGCAGCGTTAGGATCTGCCTCTGAAAACCAATTACTGTTATAGAAATATCTGAGCTCTGCAACTCCTGTCATCCCTGTGCACTGTAAAAGGTTCCTGGAGCACTCTGATCTATTAATCCAAGATTTCTCTCTGTGCAGCCCTCCTGACAGCAGAATGCTTACTGGGTTTTAGCCAACAAGCGGCACTGACACAAACCCAAGTGGGTATAAACTGGTTAAGAGTAAGCTTTTTATTTGGATTTCTCACTATCAGCAGGGTGAGGACCTGGAACAGGCTTCCAGCAGCAAAGGGGGAAAAGAATCTAAAGGTAAGGCTTGATGAATATGCTGTGTAGCGCCTGTGAAGGGACTCAGTGGGATGTGATGATCTAGGGGGTCTCCTCCAAGTCTTAAACACATAAACCACAGCATACATTGTCCCAGTGTCATGGTTTAACCCTGGCCAGCAACAAAGCCCCACCCAGCTGCTCACTCACTCTCCCCCATGGGATGGGGGAGAGAATCGGAAGGGTAGAAGTGAGAAAACTCGTGGCTTGAGATAAAGACAGTTTAATAGGGGAAGCAGAAGCTGCGGGCACAAGCAAAGTGAAACAAGGAATTCATTCACTGCTTCCCATGGGCAGGCAGGTGCTCAGCCATCCCCAGGAAAGCAGGGCTCCATCACGTGTAACGGTGACTTGGGAAGACAAACGCCATCACTCTGAATGTCCCCCCTTCCTTCTTCTTCCCCCAGCTTTACATGCCGAGCATGACATCACATGGTCTGGAATAGCCCTCTGGCCAGTTGGGGTCAGCTGTCCTGGCTGTGCCCCCTCCCAGCTCCTTGTGCCCCTGGCAGAGCAGGAGAAGCTGAAAAGTCCTTGACTGGTGTAAGCACTGCTCAGCAACAACTAAAACATCAGTGTGTTCTCAACATTCTTCTCATCCTAAATCCAAACCACAGCACTATGCCAGCTACTAGGAAGAAAATTAACTCTGTCCAGTTGAAACCAGGACACCCACTTTGAAGCAAAAGTGTCTAATTGCTTAGGTTTGCACACTTCAGGCTTTCTTCTCCATAGGAGCCATTTGTATTATTATTTCTACAAATTACTATTTCTTGTTATTTATCAAAGCTACTGGTTTTGAACCACGTTCTGCAGCTCCACCAGAGGTGACTGTGCACTCTTGATGCAGAACAGCACATACATGTAATGTCTTGTTGCTTGTAGAAGAATGGAGCACCGCAGACATAGAGCTACAAACACCTTCTCAGCCTTGACCACAGAAGAGACCTTCATGCCTCTGCACATCCAAGCATCGCTGTTTTAAGTGACAAGATATTTTAAGCCCTTTCCACTTTGGAGGTAATAAGAGACAGCAGTGTTCGTATTCAATACTGCTCTGATCTGTGGGGTCTCTTCCTTTGGCGTCTCTTGCCTTACAGTCTACTTTCAGTAGCAATCATCCAGCTGCACCTTCTCCCTTCCAGGGTCCTACACACCTTGCACCTGGGTGCAGAGACCATCCCCTCCTGTAAGTATTTTCAAGGTGCAAGAGGTTAGAACTGCTCGTGGCTTCAAGAAGAGCATCTCCTCGCCGACTGCACAGCGTGCCTAGCCCTGGCTCCAGGCCCTTAGAAGGACACGGTAGATAGGAAGGGCAAGGCCTGGAGTGGAGCAGAGCAGGAGAGCATCCAGAACATCAGAAATGCGTTTGCAGGAACCGAAGTTTTACAGCAGAGTAGTTTTAAATGCAGTTGGTAAGTAAGCAAAGAGCAGGCCTAGCAAAAGCTGTCATTTGGTCTCCCACAGAGTATTATTGAAACTGTCATAGATGGGATAAAAGCGGAGGGGAGGGACAAGATGGAACAGCAAAAACGTGGAGGCAATTAAACTGCCTCTAGCTGTCGTACTACTGTACACAAACTTCTCTAGTGACGCTTAGGTACCGCTTGAGAAGTTCCTCCTGTTCCTCCCACTGATAAAAACATCAACCATCTCTCAAGCATGGAGCTTAACAGCAACAAACTGGCATGCAAAGAACAGCACTTCCACTTGGCACAATATTTATTGGGCACTAACATTTATTTAATGCATTTTGGCATGGCCACATATTAACAAATATATATGCTTTGAAGCCTCAGAATAAAAATATTTCGCACGTGTACCTCTAAACTAATGCTGATAGAGTTTTTGTAAAATCCTACTGAAGACCCGATCTATACAACTTGAGTTATACTCAAGGTCCTGTATTTAAACTAATTCTAACATTAAAGGTGAATTAAGCCATGAATAAAGTTCACCAGCTACTGAAACCCTTTAAATCAGAGAGCAAAATCTTGTTCAGACTGTTTATTCCAAATACGACTTACCAGATTAGCTGTATAAATGGAATTTAAGCCACTTATACATTGAAACCAATGGAAATTATGCTAACAGAGCAAAAGCAGCTTTCTATGGCAGTCTGGATTTTTCAAAGGGATGAGAGAGCAGCAAAACCTCGATTCTGCCATTTTACAAAATAGCCTGAAAGCATCCAGTTGCCTCCCAGTTCACGTTGGCGTAATTTGTTCTGTGAGTAGAAACTCACGTATTCTCCAATCTAAACTTAACTGGGCTGATTCATGCATCCTGTAGTAGAGAGGCTATAGTGCCTCTAACACACGCACAGAATCTCTTTGGAAGACTTGAGTTATGAGAAGAATGCTGCGATGTACAGCTTTGTTATTGCTGTCGCTGCTGAGACCAAACTGAATCACTCCCTGGCTGTAACACATCGGGAGTTTTCCTTGGAGAGCGCAACAGAAGTGATTTATAGAGCATAGAAACAAACCTCTCCCTCTCCTTTTCCTCCCTCTTATGGGGCTGTAACGAGCCCCTTTTATTGTTTCCAGCAGATTTACGACAAATCTGAAATACCCGGCATCTGCTCAGCAATAACAAGATCAGCAGCCATACGTTAATTTGAAGCCAAGGCCTAAGCCCCCCTCCCGCCCCCAGCAGGTTTTACAAACCATCCTTTTGTTTCCAGAAGTAGAGGGATTTTACAACTGCGATGACCACAACAGCAGGAACGAGGATTTAACTAAGCAAAGAGATTGGACAACTGAGAATATCATTTGCAATAAAAGAGCTTATGAGCCACTTCTAATGGCATTTACCGAATCGCACCTCAGGGATTTACACTGATGTCAACTCACAGATCAGACGCTGCAGACAAACTTGCCTTAAACGAGCTTGCACACACAGAAATTTAAGTTTTAAAATACTTGACCACATAGTTTGAGGCTGCACTTTTATTGTCGGAGATGTACTTGCATCTCTTTATCGATTTAAGGATTCTGGCCGAAGATGACAAAGGCATTCCTCTAGCAAGCTAAGAGTCTCACAGCGTAGTGGAAAACACCATGGCAGTAATCCAAACCGGGTACTAACATTTCACCCTTCCCACACTGGCATTTTATTCATCTGAAAGGTGGCCAGGCTGTAATTGCTGGAGCTTTCAGCAGCCATGTCATCTAGCCCCACTCACACAGAAGAGGGCACTTAGTACAAAGATCTGGGATTTCAGTCGTAGAATTGGGATTTCAAGTTCGTAGGCTTCCGATAATGTTGGGAATAAATTTCTAAGTTTGTCCTTGTCCTTTCTATGATGATTTATGGCCCAATTTACCCTCTTGGTTTGATACGGAAGATAATTTCAGGTGGCATCAGACCATTTCTCAGACATATTTAGGATGTTACTATTACTTTGAAAAACTACATTAACGTTTAAAACATTAGTGTATTTTGTATGCTCATGTAAATTCTGGCTACCCGAATCAGTATTTCTTCTGGCCTTTTTGTGTGCGTGTATGTCTAAGTCAAAAGCTTTCAAAAAGACCCCCAAAAAATGAAAAAAACACCCCTACAACCCCAGACTTACTCTGGTCTCCCTGCACTGCTTTGTACCACACAAAAAATGTCAGGTACAAAGTAGCGAGCTCTCTATTAGTTTTAGAGAATCATGAAATCATTTGCCTCCTGGTATCACAGGTAGCCTGCTATCACACCAAGAACACTGCAGCTAGACTTGAGAAGGGGAAAAGAAAACAGCGTGGTTGCGGACATGACTCATTTCAACAAAGATCCTGAGAAATTAAGTAGAAAACTCCTCGGTTTGCTGCTGAACTGCGTTACGGCACAACAGAAAGGGGCTTAGCATGAAGCACCATCTCTCCTACCGTCACCCATCTGGCAGAGAACAACTCTTTTTTTTCTTTGTATTCTACCAAGAAGGAAGTTGAAATGATTAATGCACTACTGTCAAATTCATCGTAGAGGTTAAGACAGTAACTCTGCCCCCCCGGATTCACTGTAGACAACCGCGTTCAGTGTACGAAAATCCCACCCTCACATGTAACAAGATGAATAAGCACGGTTTGGGATTCGAGACCTTGGCCTGCCCAGCGCCTCCCAAGCTGTGGGGCACGTCCTCTTAGGCGAGGTGGGGCAGCACGTCCACAAGTGCAGACTGTGTCCTGGGGCCGGACACCGTAATATGGTCTGTTACTCTTTTGTACCATCATCCTATTCCCACACACCTTTCGTTCCCTCCCCGCTCCAAAACATTACACATAAATGGCCAAATTCTGGAAGTAGCAGTATGGGAAGAGATGATGCTGCATTCAGTATTATTAAAATTCAAGAGCTGATGTTGCGGTTTCACAACTCATTTTTGGCACAAAATGTAGATGCAATGAACAAGACTTTGAATTTGCCCAGCTTGATAAGACATGAGAAAGAGCATTCAATAAATTAAGCTATCATCTGGATACAGGGCCCAGACACTGTTCCTGTAAGGAAAATGTGACAGCTTTCTCGACAAGTTGCAAAAGGAAGGAAACAAGAGAACGGCGTTAGCTGACAACGCAGTGCAAGCTCAGACAGCGCTCCAGAAGACAGCGGTGAAAGCAAACTCCTAAATGAGCAGGCAGAGCTGACTGCCAACATGTCAGTGCCGAAACATTCTTCCCAGAGAATGAGAGCACTTGGGAGTTAAACACCTTCATGAAACAAAGGATCAGTAAGCAATGCATGGGAGAGGGGAAGAAATTATGAAACCAAAACACCGATTAAGAAGCATATGAGTTTATGTAGAATCCTGCCACACAATACTTTGACAGCAATTCAAAGTGACTGCAGGAAGAAAACAGAGTTGATACAATTTTTTTTTTTTTTTTTTTTT
>NW_009259798.1:1372610-1373942 GCF_000687185.1 Egretta garzetta
CAGATCAGACGCTGCAGACAAACTTGCCTTAAACGAGCTTGCACACACAGAAATTTAAGTTTTAAAATACTTGACCACATAGTTTGAGGCTGCACTTTTATTGTCGGAGATGTACTCGCATCTCTTTATCGATTTAAGGATTCTGGCCGAAGATGACAAAGGCATTCCTCTAGCAAGCTAAGAGTCTCACAGCGTAGTGGAAAACACCATGGCAGTAATCCAAACCGGGTACTAACATTTCACCCTTCCCACACTGGCATTTTATTCATCTGAAAGGTGGCCAGGCTGTAATTGCTGGAGCTTTCAGCAGCCATGTCATCTAGCCCCACTCACACAGAAGAGGGCACTTAGTACAAAGATCTGGGATTTCAGTCGTAGAATTGGGATTTCAAGTTCGTAGGCTTCCGATAATGTTGGGAATAAATTTCTAAGTTTGTCCTTGTCCTTTCTATGATGATTTATGGCCCAATTTACCCTCTTGGTTTGATACGGAAGATAATTTCAGGTGGCATCAGACCATTTCTCAGACATATTTAGGATGTTACTATTACTTTGAAAAACTACATTAACGTTTAAAACATTAGTGTATTTTGTATGCTCATGTAAATTCTGGCTACCCGAATCAGTATTTCTTCTGGCCTTTTTGTGTGCGTGTATGTCTAAGTCAAAAGCTTTCAAAAAGACCCCCAAAAAATGAAAAAAACACCCCTACAACCCCAGACTTACTCTGGTCTCCCTGCACTGCTTTGTACCACACAAAAAATGTCAGGTACAAAGTAGTGAGCTCTCTATTAGTTTTAGAGAATCATGAAATCATTTGCCTCCCGGTATCACAGGTAGCCTGCTATCACACCAAGAACACTGCAGCTAGACTTTGAGAAGGGGAAAAGAAAACAGCGTGGTTGCGGACATGACTCATTTCAACAAAGATCCTGAGAAATTAAGTAGAAAACTCCTCGGTTTGCTGCTGAACTGCGTTACAGCACAACAGAAAGGGGCTTAGCATGAAGCACCATCTCTCCTACCGTCACCCATCTGGCAGAGAACAACTCTTTTTTTTCTTTGTATTCTACCAAGAAGGAAGTTGAAATGATTAATGCACTACTGTCAAATTCATCGTAGAGGTTAAGACAGTAACTCTGCGCCCCCGGATTCACTGTAGACAACCGGGTTCAGTGTATGAAAATCCCACCCTCACATGTAACAAGATGAATAAGCACGGTTTGGGATTCGAGACCTTGGCCTGCCCAGCGCCTCCCAAGCTGTGGGGCACGTCCTCTTAGGCGAGGTGGGGCAGCATGTCCACAAGTGCAGACTGTGTCCTGGAGCCGG
>NW_009259798.1:1373954-1399665 GCF_000687185.1 Egretta garzetta
GAATGCGCCTCATTACTCCGGGTGCTGCGCTAATAATGGAATTTACCTGGGGGGCAGGGGGGACAACTAGGCAGAGTAATTTAGGGAATTATGGTCTGTTACTCTTTTGTACCATCATCCTATTCCCACACACCTTTCGTTCCCTCCCCGCTCCAAAACATTACACATAAATGGCCAAATTCTGGAAGTAGCAGTATGGGAAGAGATGATGCTGCATTCAGTATTATTAAAATTCAAGAGCTGATGTTGCGGTTTCACAACTCATTTTTGGCACAAAATGTAGATGCAATGAACAAGACTTTGAATTTGCCCAGCTTGATAAGACATGAGAAAGAGCATTCAATAAATTAAGCTATCATCTGGATACAGGGCCCAGACACTGTTCCTGTAAGGAAAATGTGACAGCTTTCTCGACAAGTTGCAAAAGGAAAGAAACAAGAGAACGGCGTTAGCTGACAACGCAGTGCAAGCTCAGACAGCGCTCCAGAAGACAGCGGTGAAAGCAAACTCCTAAATGAGCAGGCAGAGCTGACTGCCAACATGTCAGTGCCGAAACATTCTTCCCAGAGAATGAGAGCACTTGGGAGTTAAACACCTTCATGAAACAAAGGATCAGTAAGCAATGCATGGGAGAGGGGAAGAAATTATGAAACCAAAACACCGATTAAGAAGCATATGAGTTTATGTAGAATCCTGCCACACAATACTTTGACAGCAATTCAAAGTGACTGCAGGAAGAAAACAGAGTTGATACAATTTTTTTTTTTTTTTTTTTTTAAAAAGCAATGCATGTCAATCGAAGCACATAATCTGGACAGCTTTATTGTAGGAACACTCATTGCGCACACTCAAAGAATGAACAAAAACATGGAAGGTGGAAGATGTACCATCAGAAGCCTGGAAGTAACACGTCCTTTTTCATAATGTCATATCCTGTCTAGCCAGGACACTAATACAAGTTAAATATTTTCAAAAACCCACCAACATGGGAAACTAAGAGGTAGAGGTTTAGGAAAAAAAAAAAAACTCTTAAGTGATCTGGGGTGGGGAGGAAAAAAAAACAATCAAAAAAAAGGGAAAAAAAGCAGAGCAATGTATTACTACAAAAGGCTCCAAAATGGGGGGAAACAGTAATACTAAAAGCAGCCTAAGAACAACAGAAAGCAAATTATGATGTGGCAGCACACAAACTAACGTTCTACAGCAGGACAAATCCCTCTGCATTTCTAAGAGTGTAGCTGGAATACTGCAATAATAATGACCATCAGCGAAAAAAACCACAACAGATTGGAGAATTTCAAGAGATAACAAAAGATGCATAATTTAGATGAGAAGATTTGAAGCCATGGAAGAATATCAAGTGGCTTTTTTTTCTTTTTTATAGAAACTGGCTATTTTTTCTTAGGTCATTATTAAAGTGAAGGCATTAGCTCAAGTAGTTTTAGTTATTAAGAAGTCCACATGTCAGGTTAACTATGAAAAGTTATCCAGGATAATTTTCATAAAACGCACTTTGTTCAAATATGAAGCGAGCTCATTTAAGAGCAGACTATTTTAAAAGTATGCACTAGATTTGAGAAAGACACTTCTAGCACAAGATACTTACGTTTAAAGTTTAGCCCTTAAGCGATTACATGGAATTGTTACAAGTCAACAGTAAGTGGTTTATAAAATGTAATTTTATTTAATGTTACTTTGCTGTTACAGAGGGCATAACATTTTCACAAGGCTTTTTTGGGACTACAATCAATGATTAGCAACACACAATAGTGGTCCAAACTCTCTAAATAACAATCACTGGACAAACTTGACACCTTCTCACATGTGCACAAACCTGCATGGAAAAGTACTAAATTTTGTACTTGGACATGTGAACTTCAATTGGTTTTCCCATTCCAGTGTATTAAGAAATGACATGCACTTTAGTCTGCCAAAAAGCACTGCCTGTACCCCGGCAGTAACATGCTGCTTCTAATACATAGTAAAGTGAATACCAGAACTACAAAGGCAGGAGTGTAAGTGAACTTTTATTGGGAAGGGATATCAACTTAAACAGCAGCAACTGAAGATTAAGAGAAGCCCCTGTTTTTGAACACACAAGCTTCTGTATTACATGATACAGGAAGCAACTCAATTTGTCATTTTCCAAACTAGAAATGCTCAACTTGATCTGGCCCAATACTTCCATATTCCTACTGAAAAAAATACACAGTAGCATGTGAAAGTCAATTATGGAAAGGAAACCCTGCAGAATAAGAAGGGAATGTGGAGAATTAAAAGCTATGTGGAACACTCTTTAGTTGCAATTAACTACATTTTCATATCTTACTGCATACAAAACACAGTCAACTGGCAGGAACTGGTTCAGATTTGTTTTTAAATACCAGGTACACTTTAGTCCGCTACATAAGTGTTTGGAAGTTACTTATGTTTATATGAAATGAAGCTATTAATACTTTTCTACAGCAGTAACCGCACACCAGGAAGGCCAGGACAAACACAAATCAAGGAATGGAGTTTTCCCAAAGCTGCAGTGTGAAAAGACTATAAATTGATTTCCATACACATGGATGGGTTTTCTTTGCTATAGGAAATCCAAGTGGAGCTATAAGGAATGGAGACGTGTAAAAAGGTTTCTTGAGAAGGAAAGGGAGAATGACGCCCCACGTGCAGTTTAGTTTTCTGCACCTTCTGCAGCATCACATTCTTCTCCTGCACTGTCTGATGTCCATAACTAGAAAGAAAAGAAAAACAGTGTCAGCTCTCAGAAGTGCAGCTTTTCTTCCAAAAAGGGACAACTATTAACTGTACAGAAATTATAACAAGTTAGACTTAAGGATGTCTACAAAGTACCGGTGCACTGGAACTGTACAACCCTGGCTTCCAGTACTTGCTTGGAGAGAGATAAGAGGAAATGGTTCCCCATGCACAGGGCACAACTAGCTATGCACCTCAGGAATTAGAGGCAGAGCAGTGTTCTAAACAGGTCCAGACTTTTGTGCTTAATAGCGAGCTATGTCATTGATACTAGATCATTCAACAAGTCTGGATGGTAGCTTCATGAGCAACATCAATTTCAAAAGCAGCGGTCTGAATCCTGAAAGGGAAGATGACCATTTTGGTTATTGAAGCTAGGCATTTTGTAGTGCTAATAAAAGACATTTCTACTGAAGGAGTGTTGCAAAATAATAAATGTTGCTGTAATTTTAAATGCAGTGAAAATCCAGAGAGGATATTCCCTAAAAAAAAAAATGCCTTAAATCCGTATTTTAATAGAACCTAGTGGTTCCATTAGGCACTTTCCTGAAACAGTTAATCATTAATAACACATAATCAAACGTCAACTGATTTTATTCCTAATACACTGAAATTCCAGATCTTTTCTTATAAGTGAAAAATCAGGAAAATGAATAAAGCAAGCTGCACTGGATTTACAACAGGAAAGACACTTTGTTTCTGAGGCAGTCATCAAAAAGTTTGAGTAAGGATCCCTGACAGATCACATGTTTTTGACTCCTTGTAAGTTAGCTTAGTGCACCTGCCCCCCCTCTGCTGAAAAGGCCAGCAAACAATGGAGAGTGTGAGCTACCCAAGCCGTTATTCTAGATTACACAGCATGAAGTTGCTGACATCAACTTACACTACATTCAAACCAAGTTATAAAAAGGTACAGTAAGGTAAATAGCCCGAATCAGCACTATGTTTTGCACTAGAGTGAAAGAAGTGTTTTGTTTCATCAGAAATTCAGTTGAACGATGCAGATACATGGCTACACAACCAGATAGCACATAAAAAGACAACTTACTGTTAGGTTGTCTCTAAGCAACTGCATGATGAGAGTACTGTCTTTGTATGAGTCTTCGTTCAGTGTATCGAGTTCTGCGATAGCCTCATCAAACGCCTAGAACAATTAAATCATCTTTAGTCTATTAACTGATCATTAAACAACCAGAAGATAAACCTATCAGTAAAGGTAGCTTAAAAAAGAAAAAGAAAACCAACATTAGAAGTTAATGACCTGAATTGCTTTATTTGAAACAGAAGAATAATAAAGGCATAATACAAGCTTGCAGTGTTGCTGAACGTTTAAGTCACATTGTAAATCCAGCCTGGTTGTACCCCTTTAATCCCACTAACAATATGAGCTTGGAAACCAGATACATTAAATAGGATAATTTCCTGCATAAACTCTAGGAAATAGTCATTCATATTATTTTAAGCATAAACTCTATTCTACTGTCCCTGCAGGCCTACAGAAGAAAAAATAGTAACTTACTGTCTTTGCCAGCGTGCAGGCAAGCTCAGGATTGTTGAGAATCTCATAATAAAATACAGAGAAGTTAAGAGCTAGACCCAAGCGAATTGGATGTGTTGGCTGCATCTCCTTCTTGCTGATATCAAATGCCTCCTGATAAGCTCCCTGTGAGTTTTCTATTGTTTCTGTTAAAAGAACAAGAAATTAAGTTTAGTTTTTTATTTGTTCGTTTGGTATTTTTTTTAAAGATATGACTATTTAAAGTACTCCATTAGTAGGAGACTGAACAGTTCTTTGCTAGGCCTGCTCTCAGCAAAACACTGCACTTACTTTAATCAAGGTAATGATTTCAAACCCATTTCAGTACAGCTGCCACACTGACAAAACACAGGGAGCAAATTAAGCTACTACAGAGCAAAGGTATTCAAGAAACAGATAAACACAACAGAAGTTAGTAAACACAAACATCCAAGGTGACTACATTTCCTCAACGGCCTTTGATACTTTAGGTACAAAAAAAATAAAATTGCGCATTACTTTTTCTACAGAACTCCTGCTTCATTCCTTGCACAGGATGGACATTCTCATATGAGTCGGGTGTGCAGAGTAAAGGTGGCTACTGTCTGTAAGGCCCTACACGTCTTCTTGAGAAGGTCTGGAAGGCATGTACTGCATGCTTCTGAAAAACTGAAAGTCTGGCTCCAGAAGTTGGGTGTAGACAAGATAAAAACCTCAAGGTCGCGCCCAAAATAAATGGGAGGAATACCACAGCGAAAAGAGGTTACCAGGTCAGAGTGAGTACTTTAAGAGCACTATATATAGGCTATTCTGGATTTTCTTCTGATAGACAACCAAAGGGCCAACAGCCACCCTAAACGTGCCTGCAGAATGGAAGGAGACCACAGGAAAAGAAAGGCCATTGTCAGAGCTCAGAATATGGCTCTCGGGGGGTGGGGGGGGCTAGTACTGTGATTGCTCTGAAAGTGCTGGAAAAAACCAAGAGTTTGGTAGGTAAAATCTGTGAAGTATTCAAAAGAGTCACAACACAGACTTGGGTTTTTCACTATTCACACTGTAATGAGTTGAGAACAGGTCAAAAAAGGCAAAAACCCTAGTAAGTGCAGCAAGAAATAAACTAGCTTATAAGTACATAAAATATATTTGAAGCTGAGAAAATAAACAGAAGCTTAGAGGTGGAACATCAGAAAAGCTTCAAGTGAAACTCCTAGAAGTTTGTGAGAAGTCAAGCACAAAAAGTATGCACAGTGATACCCAGAAGCTGTAACTTCCCAGCAGAACACCAAGATCTGCTCATAAGATTGTCCATCAGTCCCCCTTCTACAGCAAGCACCCATATCACCATGCATATCCCTTTAAATGCAGTCTTTTTAGCCAAGATAAGCTGTTTTTTCTCTGCTCAGACAAGCCCACAGATTTGTAGCTGTTGCTCAAGACAAAACATAAATCAGATTATCTTTGTGAAAGCCAAAGATGAGTTCCCTGCTACACTTGGACCTGCTGTTGTCATTCCAATCAGGTAAAGGGTTAAGAATTTCTGAATGCGACTTATCAATGCAAAGACTTTTACTCCGTTTTGTATATTTTCATCTTTCAACTTAAAACGCTCTTACAACACACGGAGACTAACAAAGACTTTCTTTAAGTGAGAATCAGCTCTGTCCTCCCACTTTGCAATTCAATTGGTTTAAACCAGCCAACACTGTCAGATGCCTACCATGCCCAACACCAAGGGACAGTCACTGCAGCGCTCTGCCTGCTCCAACAGTCCATCTTCTTTCTGTGTCACGGCATCACTCCAGGACTAATTTTAGTTTATTATGTAGAAATCTATCACTAGCTTATGCCATACCAAGAGTTTTTAACATCACAACAGGCACCTTGCAAGACAGTTCTAATACTTAATTTAATACATCCTCTAAACAGAAAGTTAAAATCCTCCCCCAAAATGCTTCTTGAGGTACTTACAACCACCTATGCACATGTTCTAACTTCTAGGAATGTTCTACATTCCTAGGATGCCCAGTGTCAGTTGCTTCTTTATAAACTTAGGTGGCTACAATGAAGTCTGCCTCACACTGAAATGGTTAGAACTTATAGATCAACAGGACTCCCTCATGGAGTAAAAAACGTTGCAGAGACCCGTTTGCTCTTCCTCACCAACTTTATTTTAGTAACGAAATACAAACAAACAACATTAAGTATGTTAGCAGACCTTCACCTAAATTGTTTTCCAGAAGCTCTGAATAAGCATTATGGAACAACTATTCAGAAATTTAGGGCAGATGACAAGAACACCAGCTAAAATTCCCTGGCACACTAGACTTAAGGTCTATTCAGAATTTTACTCTCTGTCTGTAAGAACAGTGGAGATTTTCACCTGAAATGTAATTGTTCCCACCCAGCTAACTCACGTGAATTCAGAGTAAGATACTGGCACATGTACGCCATTTACTGTTCCCTCGCCTATGGCCCAAAACTGAAGTTCATTAGCTATTAAAGACCCGAAGACCACAAGGTACTTACGTTTTCTGTCATCACCACAGGCAACTTCAGCAAGGTATCGGAAGTAATCTCCCTTCATCTTCAGGTAGAATACCTTGCTCTCTGGATTAGTTGCATTAGCTATTAAATATTTGTCCAACAGCTCCTGAAACAACAACAACAACAAGAGACATTGGCATATTGCACACACTATTGCAGCTAAGTTAAATCTATTTTTCTTCTCTTCAGAAAGTTTGTAATGTTTGACTCAAATGTTTCCTAAAAGGAAAACGGAGTTGAGGGCATTTTAGATAGATGCACACTTATTTAAACAAACTGTGTGAAGGCACAAAGCTAGAGACTACGTTAAGGTGATCAGTCAGCCATCCAACCGGGCTGCAGAAAAAGTCACAAGAAAAGGTTTACTGGCATATAGCTTCAGGACCAAGTTCAGTTTCAGGATATGCACTTCTCATTTCAAAAACGTTGCTGCAAATGAGTAAGCTTTTACTGGAAAAACGAAACACTATGCAGAAAGTTTCAAATCTATTTGTAAGTAAGAACTTATTCCCACTTCACAGGAGAAAAATAAAAACAAGTCTGCTGTTTTTTTGTTTAAATTGCATACTCTAGACTCATGATAAAGAATCTCCAGCCCACTTACCACAGAATGCCAAGGATTCGAAACCATCTAGGTGGTAACCAGCCTCACCAAACTGTACCAGCTCTTTGCAAAGCTGTAAAGTGGCACCTGCCCCAGCGCAGCAGGGAGGCAGCCTTCGTGTCTGCCCTGCCTCTCCCAAGAATGGGAAGAGCTATACAGTGCTCCCCAGCACACCCTGAGCTGCTGCTGCTAGTCAGCTCCCCTTGCTCGCAGCTCTCCTACCTGGTCACCAGAGGGACAGGGAAAGGTTCACAAGCCTCCAGCAAGAGGAGATAAGTCTCTCTCCAGGGCTGCCATGCCTCCTAGCTCTTCCAAGATAGGCGTGAAGACGAAGGAGAGAAGAGGTACAGGATTTTCCCCCAGTGAAGGGGGTACTTCACAGAACTGACAAGGAGGAGAGCCGCTTCTGGCTGACCTCCTTGTCCCCGAGCCCTGGTGATTTTACCCAACTCATTACCACAACCAAACCATGTTCTCTGGAGTTGACAAAAGATGTGAATAAACAGTCTCAAGGAAACCCCACAATACTTGGAGCAACTTTATGCTAAGAATTTAAGTGATAAAGATCTGCATTCAGCTACTTGGAAAATAAACAGGTCATAAAAGCAGCAGAAAGTTTCCACAAAGCTTGCAAACTGTGGCTAGTTAAGTCAGATTTTTGTTACAGGAACAGGTATCCAAATTCATGAAGCAGCTACAAAGAAAACGTTCAAGGAACTGTAAGCTTTCAGGGCAAAACCCCTTAGCATTTTAATTAGCAACTGTAGCACTGTAATCAAAACAAGCTAATTTTAGACACGAACCTACTCCCTGTGCATACCACCATACCATTATTACTTCCTTTAATAATCAACGGTAGCAGAGCAAGCCAGCTGAAAGCATTTACTCATTCCAAGTCCATTTGAGGTGCTGGCAATTGTTTTAAACCAACACTTGTAGTAGGGTACTTCTAATTGGGTGAAAAAAAGATTTTTTGCGTCCAT
This sequence comes from Egretta garzetta, assembly GCF_000687185.1. NCBI lineage: Eukaryota > Metazoa > Chordata > Aves > Pelecaniformes > Ardeidae > Egretta > Egretta garzetta. The sequence continues at coordinate 1,382,359 of NW_009259798.1, forward strand.
GCAGCATGCTTACCATGGATGTAATACTGCATATAGGTCCACAGACAAGCTCCCCTCAGAGATCCCCCTACCAGGGCATTAAGAAACAGCAAAGAGTTACAAGTGCTCTTATTACCACCCCAGAGAAAACAGCAGGAGGGGAAGATGATACCCAGCCTGACATACCCTTCCACGTACCAAATCAGAAACAGGTATTTTTTTAGGACTCTGTAATGCTAGAAAACCACTGCCAAAGACTAGACACTGGCTAGTATGGCATAGGAGTAAGTGGGGAATTTGTGTAACAGTTTAACACAGTGAAGCATACAAGGGCTTGAGCAAGCATATGGAATGCTCATGGGTGTTATGGAAAGAGCAGCAAAACCCTAGATATGTTTCAAAACAAGAGTTAAGACATAGTAGGCAGATGGGTATTAAAACCCCATATTGATACCGTTACTTTGCATGAGTCATTCCCGTATTAGAATGAGTTATTCCCACCCTACAGGTTTCTGCAATGAGAAAAACTTCACATTCTGGCCCAATGCTTTTCTCCTGTGACAGAGGTCAATGCCAGCCATAAAAGCACAACACTACACAAACCAGTTTCAAAGTCTCAGAGATGACAATACAGTAACCTCAAGTTTAACACAGAAGTTTGATTTTACAAGAAACCACCCAGAATGATGAAAGTTGACCGGTAATGCACCTACGTTGAGAAAGGTTCCTTTGATCAGTTACGATCAAAGAGTATCAGCCTCTAAAGGCCATCCCAAGGTTGGGACTGCATTAAGCATCTGAGATGCAATTTACCCATGTGCTCAGATTAGATGTGAAAAACTGAGTCACCATCTAAGGAGCACTGACCAGACAACCAAGAATGGTAATTTGTATGGGATTTTAAACCAGATATCTGACAAAACTCTCTCTGATTTTTCTTTTAAATGCTGAAAGAGAACTTTTCAAGATGGTACAACTACATCAACAAGGGAACAAGCAAGCATTTTTCTTCTATGCCTTCCAAACACCTAAGGATTTATTGTAAACTTAGCACACAAAAAACATTACTGATCTTATCACAAAATTCTGACTTTGGAGGCAGCTCTAGCAGTAGAGCACCGTGAGTAATTGATGTGGCTTGCTTTGACTTAAAAATACCAACACCTGGGAATCTAAGGTACACTAAATAATGTTCACAAGAGAGCTTTAGCGCATCTCATTTAAGCCAAGCTTTCCCTAGACCATTGATGTCCACTTTTTTTTCAGATGGGGTAGGCCACACACTTCTTCCAGGAGCACAAAAGGATTTTACCATGGCCCCAGCCCTACCACAAGCGCTGCAGCCTGTGTGTCAGTCCATCCTGAAGATGCAGGTATGAAAACTGGTGGTTCCGTGCAGATTTCTGAAAAACTTAAGAGAAAAAAGCAGATGCTGGGAGGGAGCCATAGTTTTTCAGACAGCAAAGAGTGGGTTACATACACTGCTTTATTTCCTAGGCACTCCTCAGCTGGATGGGCTGAGCTGCCCAGTCAGCAGCTCCCAACTCCTGGTTCATCTCGAGGACCTCCTTCCTAATCTTTACCACAGCACACGGTAAGGGAGAGATCTGTGCCTCTATCAGCTAGGGTGGAACATCCTCACTCTGGACTTTATGTATCCAGTTTTAGTTTTTTGGTTTTTTTTTTTTAATAGCCTTAAATGGAACAAGATCTCATTTATGAATCATGTAGGATAGAACAGAATACAAACAGACTTTGAGTAAGGCTAATTATTTATCTATCCAGACATTATCTTTCAAATCAATAATGTATTTGGTACACTTAGAGAGCCATTCATCTCAGGACATTATCATCATTTCTTGGAAGGCATCCTACCCTCCCTCTACCAGACAAAATGTTGGCAGGGCAGTGAGAGCAGATAGCACAGTAAGCTAAATTATTTACTTTACACTGTTGTGAGTCAGTAACAGCCAGGAAAACTCAAGATTTCCTACATCTGTTCTCCATCTTTCCCCACTTGGGTTTTTCTACCTTTCCATCAGACAGCAATCAGCCAGGAATCCTCATGTTAAACATTAGCTGATAGTACATAAAATGAATACAGGCAACCTGAGCAATGAAGCATACCTCAGCCAACCTCAACACTTTACTATGATAAATATTACCCAAAGAGAGACAGGCACTGCCACAGGTATGATTCTGTGATGAAGTCAGCCAATACAGTAGACTGCTATCCATGTTCACAAAGAGCAAATAAAAAAAACCCCTCCCAAAGTCCCCTGGGAGGCAGTCCTAAAGGGCAAAGGAGCCCAAGAAGGCTGAACGCTCTTCAATAAGGAAATACTGGAGGCTCAAGAGCAGGCCATCCCCATTTGCCGAAAGATGAGCCATCAGGGAAGAAAACTGGCCTGGCTGAACAGAGAGCTTTGGCTGGATCTCAGGGAAAAAAAAAAAAAAAAAAAAAAAAAAAAAAAAAAAAAAAAAAAAAAAAAAAGAGGAAAGTCTATGAGCTTTGGAAAAAGGCGCAGGCATCTCAGGAGGACTATGAGGATGTTGTGAGGTCACATAAAGAGAAAATTAGAAGGGCTAAAGCCCAACTAGAACTTAAATTGGCCAATTCTGTGAAAGATAATACAAAATGTTTCTATAAATATATTAACATCAAAAGGAGAGCCAAGTAGAATCTCCATCCTTTATTGGATGCAGGGGATACCATAGTGACAAAGGATGAGGTCAAGGATGAGGTACTTAATGCCTTCTTTGCCTCAGTCTTTGACGGTAAAGCCAGCTGTCCTCTGGGTACCCAGCCCCCTGAGCCAGAAGACAGGGAGCAGAACAAAGCTCCCATGATCCAAGAGGAAATGGTTAGTGACCTGCTTGGCCAATTAGACATACACAAGTCCATGGGGCCAGATGGGGTCCACCCAACATTACTGAGGGAGCTGGTGGAGCCCCTTTCCATCATCCACCAGCAGTCCTGGATGACTGGGAAGTTCCACTCAACTGAACGTTGGCAAATGTGATGCTCATTTACAAGAAGGGCCAGAGGGAGGATCTGAGGAACTATAGGCCTGTCAGTCTGGCCTCAGTGCTGGGCAAGGTCATGGAGCAGATCATCTTGAATGCAATCATACAGCACGTCCAGTACAACCAGAAGATCAAGCCCAGTTAACGAGGGTTCATGAAAGGCAGATGCTGCTTAATAACCTGATCTCCTTCTATGACAAGGTGATCTGTTTAGTGGATGAGGGAAAGGCTGTGGATGTAGCGTACTTGGACTTTAGTAAAGCCTTTGACACCATTTCCCACAGCATTCTGCTTGAGAAACTGGCTGCCCATGGCCTGGACAGGCATTGTCTTTGCTGGGTAAAAAACTGGCCGGATGGCTGGGCCCAAAAGGTGGTGGTAAATGGGAGTTAAATCCAGTTGGCAGCCAGTCACAAGTGGTGTTAATCAGGGCTCAGTGTTGGGGCAGTTCTTCCTCAACAACCTGGATGAGGGGATTGATTGTGCCTTCAGCAAGTCTGCAGGTGACACTAAGCTGGGAGGAAGTGTTGATCTGCTTGAACGTAGGAAGGCTCTACAGAGAGATCTGGACAGGCTGGGTTGATGGACAGAGGTCAGTTGTATGAGGTTCAACAAGGCCAAGTGCCAGGTCCTGCACTTGGGTGACAACAACCCCATGCAACACTACAGGCTTGGGGAAGAGTGGCTGGAAAACTGCATGGCAGAATGAAAAGGGGGTATTGGTCGACAGCCAGCTGAATATGAGCAAGCAGTGTACAGAGGTGGCCAAGAGGGCCACTAGCATCCTGGCTTGTATCAGAAATAGTGTGGCCAGCAGGACCAGGGAAGTCATCCTTCCCCTGTACTTGACATTTCGAGGTGTGGCCTCACCATGCTGCATTGTTTTGGGCCCCTCACTACAAGGAGGACATTGAGGTGCTGGAGCATGTCCAGAGAAGGGCAACGAAGCTGGTGAGGGATCTGGAGCACAAGTCTTATGAGGAGCAGCTGAGGGAACTGGGATTGTTTAGTTTGGAGAAGAGGAGGCTGAGGGGAGACCTTATCGCCCTCTACAACTGCCTGACAGGAGGTTGTAGTTAGGTGGGTGTAGGTCTCTTCTCCCAAGTAACAAGCAATAGGACAAGAGGAAATGGCCTCAAATTGTGCCAGGGAAGGTTTAGGTTGGATACTAGGAAAAATTTCTTTACTGAAAGGGTTATCAGGCATTGGAACGGTAGACGAGGTGCTTAGGGACACCATTTAGTAGTGGACAGATATGGTTGGACTTGATCTTAAAGGTCTTTTCCAACCAATAGATTCTATGAAACACACCCACCACTTGTTTTTCAGAGAAAGTTATTTATCAAAATACAGTTGCCACTGTCATTAAGAACTTGTGCCTGTTCTTACCACCTTCTAAACCAAGACCTGAACAACCAGCAATTATGTGCTCTACTACATCAAATGTGCCTCAGATGCTGCCATGAAAAGCCACATGATGTTCAAGCTGACAGCCTGTTGGTGGGTGACTCTCAGAACCATGAGTAGTACAGAGATGCAGGAATCAAGACTCTGTCCTCAAGGCAGACCCTCCGTGCCCTGGAGCGGTTGCATTAGGATCGGTGTGCACTGCAGCAATGGCTGGCACCTGCTGCTTCTCCCCCCAGATACATTATTCTCAAGTGGCACACTGGTCCTTCTGTGGGGTGACAGGATTTCCCACCCCACTTATCATTAGCATTGCTTGCCCATATCAATTTAGTTCTACCTTCACAGTGTGCTGTGAATACTCTTGCCATCCTAATAGCATCATATTCTCATATATGATATTATTTTCCCCTCCTACAGAAGGCAGACTTATTTATTTAGCTATTAAAAGAGATGCCAGCAACAAAGGGCTACTGGTCCCTGGAACAGATCCGCAGCTGCCTGAAGGAGCCATGGGGAGCCTGGCAGCAATCCACTTTCTCCTTTAAAGCTGAATTTTTTATTTTATTTTTTTTTAATTTTCTCTCCATTGGCAGACTTATTCCTTTACATGCCAAGAGAAAGCTACATTTCAATTGCCTTTATGGATCCTTCTCCAGTTCTACCTTTGTTCTTTCCCAACTGAGTAACTGTCCTTTCTTAGTCTCTTTTTCCCCTCTGCTTAAGCAGGAACAAGGGTTGAACACGCCGCTGTAATTTCAGACCACTGCAATTAACCTGAGCCAGAAATACTCAGTTTAATTCATCTGCTCTCGTCACTTCCCCATTATTCCAGCTTTATGAAAACCAAGCCCTGAAGGAATATGCCAGCCATATCTTTACTTGAAGTGCCTGGTACAGACAAAGCAGCTCCCCGAAGACACGGCTCCTTCATAATTGTTTGTTGTGTATGCATCCAGCCAGCCTCTCCTCACGTACACCACACACACATCCCCTGCAGTTCGTGTACCAGTCCCACTCCACATAGGCATTCTGTTATCTGTTTTCAGGACAGCCCCTTCTTTTAAAAGCTGACATCGCAACAGAAATTCCCACCAACCTCCCCCATCTAAGCCTATTTTAAAAGGCAAGACTGACTGAGACATCAAGTTCAACCACAGTGTACACAAGTATTTTCCGTACAATTTAACTATGTGGTAGGTTCAAGTGGCAGAAAAATACCACCACTATCTGATCTGAGCTGTTCTCTCTTCCCACATATTCAGCTATAAAGAACCCTGACAGCAAAGATGAATTAAAAAAAAACTTGAATACCAGATTGACCCTTGAGCTGCCTCCAGCACTTGCACCATTTAGAATTGGACTTCAATAAGATAAGCAAATATATAAGTCTCCACATATATACCACTACCATTAGCTAATAGATATATTCTTCACACCTACCCATTCAATACCAGAGGATGAATGTGCGATCAGCAGATAATCTCTGGAGCTGACCTGGTTAATCTAGTTTAAGGTCAATTTCCAAAGCAAGCTAAAGCTATCATGTGCCTAGGTACCAACAGAAGTTCTCAGTGTGGCAAACTGAAGTAACTCAAAATATTTACAGTGCCACCATCACTCAGATGTCAACACCTACAACATGTTTGGGTCACATCACCAGCACCAAGTTATTTAATGTTATACTATTAAAAGACTGTTCTACATTGCCATTTGCATTTCTCACCAACTTAATACTGTACATCGTTACTTTTGCTCTACCAGGAGGAAAAAAAGTCAAACATAAAAACAACCATCATAAGCAGCAATGCTCTCCGAAAGTTTGCCCCTATAAATATAAGCTGCTGCATGATCTTTAGCAAGGAGCAGTGTGTCAATGGTCAAAATTGCTGGCATAGAGTTTTGTGAATAAAGTTTATATAAAGTTTGATTTTCAAGTCAGACTGTTTCAGCAATATTCTTGAGCCTAAGGCCCATATATCTTACTTCAAATTGATTAAATACCTTCTTCCAACACCATTTTCATCTTTCAGACATATGATTTTAAATGCTATTCTTTAAAAGCAAGCAACGTAACAGTTTGCGGGAAGTAATTTGTATGTGCAGGTTTTAGTAATTTAAGACAAAGTCCTCTCCTGGGCTTTAACTCATATGACACAAAAATCTATTCTCTACAGAAAATAAAATCCAATAGTATTACTCTTTTTTGGTACAAAACCAAACTAATCAATATCAATGCATATAATTGAAAAAAGTTAATTCCTCCTCACCCCATGATGGAAAAAATTCAATGATAAAAAGGAAAAAAAAAAAAAAAAAAAAAAAAGGTCTTTTACCAGCCTGAACTTCCAATCAACTGCTCAGCAGCTCTCTGCTGTCCAAGTGCTTGTCAGACCTGCCAGCAGACGAGGTGCTACCACTCCATAGGGTACGGATTTTCACAGGTCTTACAGAGACTAGATTGAGTCTTATTGCTGTTTCCTAGGTGTTCTTGCCCTTCCTGAGCTGACACAGAATGTTCGCTATTTCGAGCTTTTAAGTGCTTTTGGGTTTGGTTTTTTTTAAGGAGTGTTGAAGCTAGCCACCAGAACAGATGTTACATGGGTGACAGCAAGTAACTCTTAATTACTTAACATTGTACTTGCCTATAACAGCATACACTTGCTGGCCAAACCCCGCAGAACCAAATGATCACATGCAAGTGAAGAAACCATTTCGAAACAAACCTATTTTGAGACAAGGTTCCTTAAAAATAATGCACATGCACAGAGTACATATCAACACCACTTTTTTTAGCAAGTTAACTCACCACCCTGAACATGGATTCAACATCACAGTCCCATGTAGAAGATGAGCAGCTTGTATCCAACAGGCACACTATACGAAGTGTGTGACATTACATAAATTCAGCCAGGGCTGCAGTGTTCAAAATACTTGGAAAAATTCTTCAGTCTCTATTTCTGAAGGTCCATCCAGCTCCAATATGAGAAAACACACCTACTAGCAGCACTCAGAAAAACAGTTTCCACCGTAACTGCAGTCAAAAAGTAAAGCTAAGAAGTTGGTGAGGCAACTCAGACCAATATATTCACTTAATATAACTGTTAAATGTGAATTTAAACACATTAAATGTTCTGAAGTGTTTGACAGCACAGATGATCAGTGTAGGCTCAGACCTTTCAGCAAGGCTTCTACTCACAAATGACTGCCTGTTTTAATTGTCTAGTAAATTGGTATGAAGACTTCTCAACTCTTTCAAGTTTAATCAGTGAGTCCAAAGTCCACAGTATGACTCACTGCAACCTAAGTGTGTTTTAACATTCAGCAGTTGTTTTCTCGACAGGAAAGGGAGAGTCCCCTGCTGCAGCAGTAAGATCACTTTACTTTTCAAAAGTGTAATTCAGCACAAGTAAGTTCTTCATCCTTCTGGATTCAAGCTCTATGCATCAACTCCTTTTGGGAGAACATTAAATAGTTTTCATACAGACCTCTTAAGACAATTAGTATTTCAGTTTACACATTGAGGAAATTCCAGTACATGGCCTTAAGATGACCTGACAAAGCACTGTCAACAGCAGAGACGAACGTACCTGGCATGGAAACGGAGAGGGTGACCTAATTCGTCTTTTCCATTTAGTTCTGAGTCTTTGTCTACATAGTTTTAAAAACTGGCAGTCAATATTTAGGATTGGCCCTGAATGAAGTATCTGGAATCCCACTTAACAGATGCATTGAAAGCCTGAGCTGCAGCACATCTGCCCACACTATTCCCACCTGGGGTTGAGATTAATTTCATGTAGAATTTACTTTCACTGCATACATTTGTCCTAAAACAAGAAGTTAGAAAGTTCTGTGGTCCCTAAAGAACTATGTAAGTCAGGAACTAGAAGTGTGTGGAAATGCAAGTTCTCCTTTCTATAGATTTTCATCAGACAAAACCAACAAAGTTTGGTAGTCAAAGAATTACTCAAGCTTTTATGGAAAAGCCTCAAGTTTTCCAGTTTCCCCCTGCCAAATGTAGAAATGAGTCTTCAAAAAAAAAAAAGTCATTCCCCTTTTCAATAATTATAAATCTTTGCTGAAGTAATGGCCAGACAACACAGCCAAAAGCTTTCAGGAAAAGTTTCTTGGTATCAGACAGATTTATCTCAAATTGATTCTAACATTCTTCTATGATTGCATTTTCCGTATTTCTAATTCTTCAAAATACTTCAAGTGTTATTTTCCTCTCAGTAAACATGCATTACTGACATTAAATTCTTCCCTTCAGAATCCTGACTACCCAGAAGTTTCTTCCAGCAGCCTCCATTTGTGATCTTCCATAATATGACAGAATCAAACAAAAAGGTCTAAATTGACATTTAAAAACATTTCTGTGCTCTGAGGCTACAGAAGCCCTGAAGGCATGATTAAGTGATTGACTAAGATATATCTCGACTAACAATACTCAAAATGAACAACAGGACACAGGAGTTACATGGGTTTAAGGTATGTTGCCCTCGTGCAAATAACTGATTTTTAAAGCCAGCCTTTCATGTTAATAAATAAACTCTGGAGGGCCTAAAAGTTCCACTTGCTTCAGTTCTGCTCTCTGTTTGGGAGCTCTAGATCAGAGGCTTGTGATCACTGAAATCCAGCAAGATAATGGAACAGATGCACTTTCTTCCCATCGCTCAGTGCAGCTGAAGAGCCTCTTGCATTGTCCAATTTCACCTCGAAGGAAACCCAGAGATGTATTATTTCATTCAGTGTATTAGGAGCGTGCCAATAATTTGTTACTCCCCAAACAAGACAACCCCGCAACAATGAAGTCTAACCTTCAAGTCACAAAAACTAGAAGCCAACATTTTAGATAACCTTGTTTTAACAATTTCTCACAGCAAGCGAACCTTTACTTTCTTGCTAAGGCCCTGCTACCTACTTCCATTTAAAACAATTTCTGCTTACAAGAATTTTGCAAGTGTATTCAACTCCAGAACATATCTTCCTGAAGAAGCTTTATCCAGGAAACACGAGGCTGTCAGTCTGATAAGAACGTATGTAGTGTATTTAGAAAATCTATAATCAGAGCAAACGGAAAGTTTTCTGTTTCCAGAGCCTAATATGACTCCTAGATCCAACTACTTCAGTGGATGGATCGTATAAATTGACAGAATAAAGATTGCTAGAACAAGGAATAAACCTTTATCAGTGTTAGAAACTGGTAAATCAAACCCTCAATTCCTTTAACAAATTAAGAGGAAGGCATAAGCAAAATCACAGCTAATTCAGGACTTTCTAGTTCATAGGTCTTTACATCTGATGTTTTGGTGGGTACACAGAACCACAGGATGTGAAACTCAGCACTTACATTATTTTTACTGCCTCCCATGTCTAAGTGCCCAGTTCACATGAACTGCTACTCAGATGTACAGAGTGAATTAGCAAATGACAAGCTTCCAAGTCAGCTGCATGCTCAGCTGGAGCATTCTGATGTTGGTTCCAGCATCCTGGGACCCAGAAAGGATGAGGACCAACCTGTAAACATCAAGCCTTGGTAGAGCTATATGGAGTGAGTACCACAAATGCAGCGTTCAAGAACTGTCTTACCTTACCTAGTCAGCCTGTGATAAGATTAGCTTCAAGTTTATGGTCAAGTACAAAAGCACTTAAACACAAACAGCAAGTAACATCTAGGGGCACGCTAGGCCCATCATTCTCAAAGACCAAGAGCATAAAACTAAAAAAAGGGGTAAGATCCACACAAATAAGAAAATATTGATTAATCAAGAACACACCTTCACCTACCAAACTTATGAAGAAAGTATATCCATGTGCTTTTACTAGTTGTGCATGTCATTCTGCCCTGCCCCCATTTTCCTCACTACCTTCTTCTGAAAACCAGGTATCTCCCATTACCATGCTAGTTAATCCATAGCTTAACCTCATTTAAAAAAAAAAAAAAAAATATTATTTGGCACTAGACATAAATAAGGCTCTGGCTACCCCATTCTCAACAGCTGGTCACCTGCATTGATATTATGATTTCCTATTTTCAATTACTCCACATACTGCTTCTCACAGGATGTTAACGTTCAGGACAGGCTTTGCAGAGCTGTTAGGAGCTATGACTTTGCAGAAGTGCTGTTCTCTGGTGGTCATTTCTTAAACAAGAAATTGATGTTCAGGTTTTTCTACTTTCAACAGACGTAAGTTAACCCTATTCTCAGCTTTACCTAAAGATGGAGATATCCATGCAAATCAAATCAGTGATCTAAACTCATCCCAGCAGCTTCTGAAAAAGACTGCACACACAAATAACATAATGGGGCAAGTTTTCAGAACCTCAGGCAGAATACCTTGCTGCTGTTTATCTTGCATCCTTCACTAGCTTGCTTGTATGCTTTAGAAGTTCAGTATCCAGTTGCAGGGGGAGGGGGCAGCAAGCAATGACTGCATGGGATGGGGGCCTCAGCTACCATCAGAACTCCTTGAACTATTTTTAGTTGGGCTTCAGGAATCTCAGTGCGTTCTAGGCTTTGTTTCTGCAAGTGTTAGTCCTTCCTTAGAAACGGATTCAGTTTTCCTTGCACAAAAGTATAGTATTCCAGCAGCAGATTCTAACAAAGGGCAAAAACTGATGCAAGAGAAGGTACAACTATGAATAAGTCAAGTTCAGATAATGAATTTAAGTTTCAAGCATATTACACTAGAAAAGATTCATGCTTAAAGTACCACAATTTTTATCACAAATGTGTTGACATTTGGTAGAAGCTGTGCTAAGCTGTGCTAACATAAAGGTGAACCAACCCTCTCCCCACATATGACCTTTCAACAAAAAGATGATTGTTATTCCGAATTAAAACATTCATTTAACATTCACTCCACAATTCTGGATTTGCCAAGAAATAACATTCCCAACTTAAGGTCTGGCTTTGAGTCATGAAGTAGCTAGTCCTTTTAGTTACTTGAAAAGGACGAGTCGATAGCCTTTGCTTTAATTCACAAAAGGTAAAAAAAAAAGTAATACTTGAAACACTATCCCAACCACTATCAGGACAACGAACACAAGTCCAAAAGTAGCATTAAGTGATTAGTATGCCTGACCTTCAGAATAAAACTACATAGCTCCCAGTGTCAAGACTAATATCCTTGTACTCAGATGCCAGTTTCACCTCTACAACGCTACCTATTTCTGTATAAGCTCTGGCCGTCCACTGATGATAGGAAAGCAAAGAATTAGAACTCACAAGACATGGAACTCTAGCAAATTGTTCATATAGCAGCATCAAGCTGATACTTACTGAATCTGCCAAATTTCTGCATGTACAATAAAAAACAAGATTTCACTTTTCTGTAGGCCAAAGGTAACATTAGGGAAAAAACAGCGCTATGGTCAAAGCTTATTTATCATCTGACATCAGATATTTCAGCTGACATAAGGAATCTATTTGCTGCTGCAAGAAAAAAAAACAACTTCATTTTCAATGAAGCGATGAACTACTGCTGTTGAGAAAAGCTGCTTTGAACGCTTCCTTCTAGTATGGGGAATTTTGTTTCTTTTAGCGACTGGCTTTAGAACTAGATCTACAAAATGGATAAAAATCAGAAGCATACAGAGATTCTTACCCTTGTTTTTATTAGCATTTATTGTTTTTTAATTATGCAAAGCAGAAGTAGCAACAACATTGCAACCTTGGGGGGGGGAGGAAGGAAGGAAAGGGGAGCTGGCAAGAGCAACACGCTAATACATGCTTTCAACAATTAACACTGCAATCTCACAGAAGATCAAACATTTACAAGCATCCTCTCAACCTTAAGACAGTAAAAATTGAAATAAGATACACATTACAGCTCAAGACTATTTCATTGCAGGCACTGCCGCCGGGTACAGAAAGGAACCAACAGCACAAATAATGTTACTGTCAGTCCACTTTTAAAAGCTCACGATGCCCTTGCTCATTTCTAGAAAAACAGAGCAACATGGGCTCAACAGCGCAACATAAAACTGTTTACAGAGGACATCATAACAATAGATGCTTGGAAACAACTGAAAACCCTCATATATATAACTTTTCTACGCAAAACCTTAAAAGCATATTAAACCAAACTTTTACATTTCAGCTAGAGACATAAGGAATAACCAACCATCAAGATACAGTTGTTTCCATGCCCTAATGATTTTAGCCATTACATCTTCATCAAGTTTTAAACTGTGGGCAAGTTGTTATCAAATTTCATCTCTATTGCTCTGTATAGAGCTCCAACAACATCAGGACCTAGAAACTGAACATATGTAGAACCCTACTAAATACACACCAAAAAACCCTCAAATTGCAGGTGGAGAGTGAACTGCTTCCAGGCAAGGGCTGATGTCCTGCCTTTCTTTACGCTAGTTCTCACTAAAGAATGAAGGAGTCTGAATGCAACACGAGTTATTGCTATGCAAAGGGACTGAGGCTCTCGGAAAACCCAGCAGTTTCATCTCCTCCCCCAGAGAAGTTCCAATTCAAAAGTGACTTTCTTGAAAATCTGATGTCACTAAACAGCAGAGTGTATATATAACAAAGCATTAGTCTTATATTGTACATTCATCTTCAAAGTTTCAGGAGTTATTTCATGAATTACATCGAAGTTGCTGCTGCACCCATCCCTTCTGCATTATCTAGTGTCCCTTTCTTGAAATCACTCCAAGCATATAAAGAAACATGAACTTTGTGCTCAGAGAGCATATGAAATAACATAGTTCAACTTTACCTTGAAAAAAAGTTAAGTTACCAACCTGTGTCTTTATTCCAGGACAAGAGAGTTTCAAGAACAGTTTTGACTGATTCATAAGGGATGATTCAACATTAATTCTCTACATTACCAAAAAATTAGTCAATCAATAAAAGGACTTCAATAAAACTTCCTAGCATACCTTTCAAATCAAACATTCAAGCAAGCTGTTTGACAAAGTCATACCGTTTCTTCATTAAAGAGCCACTCTCATCTGAAAGACCAGTCACAAAATTAACGGTTGAAAAGGGTTCAGATCACATCTACTCCTACTTGTAAAATGTGTTCACTGCTTGGCATGAGATGGAATATCTTACCTGATACTGATGGTGTTTTACATTAATTAAATAATTAGTAAAAGTTTTATTTTTATTTATGTATCTACATATAGATATCGCAACATAATTTTGGATGTTTGTATTCTAGTGGTGATTAAATTTAACTTCCTTATCAAACCATGCCTTAAAGCAATACTTTACTTAAATATCTTGAGGCATTCTTTACAGGAAAAGAAGTAATTGCAGACTCAGTGTTGCTGCCTTTTTATTAAAAAATTAATAGTATAATGCTAGCACCAGTATTTCTAAATTAAATTTTCTACAACAGCAGATATATTTCATTTTGGAAAGCTGTGCCATACCAGTAATATAAAAAAAAAGCCTTTTGAAAAAACTGTTAGTAGTATGACTAACAGCAGTCACACTCCACCCAACACATCCACCCTTGCTAAATCCAAATACTCCAGATGACAAGCAACCTTTCCATACTACTTGCCAGCAGTTGTTTCAGCTTTGCTGCCTTCCTAGAATTAAAAAAGGATCTCTGAGATTCAACTTCAGAGATCTAAAAAAGCTACAAGCAGTTACTATAGCATTAGTAAAGAAGAAATTATCATTCAAAGAAGAAGTCAAAACCACACTGTGGCTCAGCTTTAGGAAACCCATCCTTTGTAGTGCCTGCACATAGTGAGTTCCAACCTCTCAGATGCTGACTCATGGATCATAGGAGTGGTAGATGGAGGAGGAAAAGGAGAGAAGTAGAACAGAACGTAACTGCACATGGCCCTCAAAGGAAGAGTAAGAATCGGAAAGTTTGCAGTAGATAGCTGACATCTACCAACGGAAGGCACATCTTTGCCAGCAGGGCTGAACAGGAAAAGCACACACAGCTGTAGGTTTCGGTCTTCACTGCTTCCTGGGGCCTTCCAGGTGAGAAGGGGAGAGTTGCCAACCAGGTCATCGCTGAGAACAGAGAAAGACTAGAATGCAGGGAAAATTTCGGCTAGCACAGGAGCAGCTTGCTTTCCCTGCATCAGAGGTTTGTGTTAGCACAGCTAGCAGACTACCTGCTGTCCACCATTTGATGCGACTGGAATAATTTCTGTATAGACACTTGGTGAAATGGCTTGCTACCTCTATCGTTCAGAGACGTTCAATCTCCCTGTGGAAGCACAAGCTCCTTGTCAAGATGGCATGGCAACCAGTGTGAGATTTGATGCATAACCTTCTCTTAAGAACTAGGTTTGGTAAAAGGACAGGGGGAGATTAAGAAGTCTGAAGAGTAAGCTTTATGTTGAGGACCCAAGAAGTTAGTCCTGAAGTGGGGCCCTGAGTAGAGGAGATCGAGAGGAGTGAAAACTGCTGGCACCCCATCACACAGGTTCTAGTGAAAAACTTGTCACAGGAAACGGGAATCAGTGCCCTACACAAGTCACATCATTTTCATAAAGGTGAAAGTTTTACAACTTAACTACGCCTGTATCTGCAGAAAGAGCTTCTTTGGAAGACTCTTAAACGTGTTAAGGAACTAACTCAAGTGATTCATTAAGGTAATAAATTGCCAAATTATTTCCAAGCAAAGGTAACTCATTTTGACTGATTGATTTAGAAAAAAAAAAATCCAAAACCTAGGTGGCAGCATGCAAAGCAGCATACAGGTATTTTCAGCACAATCCAAAGAAGTACTCCTTTGTACGTAAGCCAGAACACTTAATCAAGAAGCAAATTCAGTTACTTGCAAACCAGACAAGCTTTAAATTGAGGTCTCCTAAACCAATTGAGGACACATTTACCTCAAAATTGTTTATTTCCTTATAAACTTGCTTTTTCCTGTTCTCATGTTAGTAATACTAGACATCAAAAAAAAAAGTAACCAAGAGCAAATAAACCACTGAAGATCATCTGCCATACAATTACTACTGCATTACATATGTGCAGCTTCCTGCAGCCACAAGTCCCTGGTCATGTAAGAACAGGGTTCAACAGCCTCCACACTGCTGACACACGTCTCTTCAGCTCCCACTACAGTGCAGCACAGTTTCACTATCGATAGCATCTGGAATTCTGTTGCTTGTACAGAAATGAATTCCTGGGCTTTGATGCATGCTCAGGGTGTCATGACAGTCTTCACACCTTGGTTTTACGTTATTCCATAATTATTACAAATTCATCTTAAAGATTCCCCTGAGAAGTCAGCTTGAATCTGACAAGGCCAATTTCTACATGTCTTTATTTCCTATCTTCAATATATAGGTCTTGCTTTATAAAATCATATATCAAAAAAATCCTCAAAATGTCTCTTAAAGACCCCTTGAGTGTATTTTTCTTCACGAGAAGTAAACAAAATGCACACCTAGTTACTTCAAATGTTTTTAACAGGTTATTAGCTCTGATCTGAAAAAACAAAGGCATTTTCTCATTTTCTTTTCAGCTTATCTCATGAATAGATAAGCTTACTAGCCACAGCACAAACAGGCACGAGGCTAAATTCTCTGCAATTACCTAGTGCAATACTGCATATGGATCACTCCATCCAAAAACATACTCCAAATAGACACTCAAATTGAACGTGTGTCTCAAACATCTCTACACGTATGGGGCCTACAGTGTAGTGCAGACAATCTTCCTCCTCACAGTAACCCACGTAACAGTTGCAGAAGTTACTGCACTGACTTCCCCTACCCCAGCATAACACTTCTCATGATGTTCCCCAGTCAAGTTCCCAGTCTTATTCCCCTGTACAGCAGCACACATAAATACTGTATTTCTTTCTCTTAAAAAAAAGCAGAAGAATGAAAGTCCCCACTCACCAGTACAGTGGTGCAGATGGACCTGAGCTCAGACTCCACCTTCTCCCGATAGTCCTTGATAAGTTGCATCTTCTTGTCACTGGTGTCTGTCTTCTGCTCAATGCTAGAGATGACCCTCCAGGCAGAGCGTCGCCCCCCCACTACGTTCTTGTAGGCCACTGAGAGCAGGTTGCGCTCCTCGTTGGACAGCTCAGCACCTTGCTCAGTTACTGCCTTCATGCAGGTGGCCATATCATCGTAGCGCTCAGCTTGCTCAGCCAGCTTGGCTTTCTGGATCAATTCGGTCTTATCCATGGTGGCTGGCAGTGGGGCAAGAGCGGTATAGTAGCAAAAGCAGGAGAAGCTGGGGACGTCACACTATCACCAGGAGAATGCACCTCAAAACCTGCCAGAAGAAGACAGTAGCCATGACACTAGGAAAAAACACTATAGAACATGACCTTACGCCACCCACCAAAAAACAAGGATCACAGCGAGTCTCACCTCCCCTTCCCCATCTCCCGGGGTGTTTCTCCTGGACGGATGGGACTGCAGCATCCTGCCCTTCCATGCAGGGCTAAGGGGAGAAGCACTTGTCTCAAGGGTCCAACCCCTAGGGAAACCACGGCCTAGAAACCCAACTGGGGAAGGCACGCTTAGCGCTAGCCAAGGGACAGCAGCCTTAAGACCAAGGCTGGAAATAACTATTTTTCCATCAGAGCAGAGCAGACTTTTTGTCCTCACGCTGCTTTGCTTCCACACCTTAGGTGAACATACTAATATGCTGTCTAACAGGGACCTGGAGAAGGATACCTAGTTACCACCCAGCCTGGGGGGGGCTGCCCAAAGCCCTTCCCCCACGCGCCACGAGCCCCGCAGGTGAGAGCCAAAGGCGGATGCCAAACCCGGGGCAAGCGGGAAAAAATAAATAATAAAAGGGAGGGAGACCAGCTCGTCCCTGGGGAGGCGAGGAAGGGGTTAAAACCCAACGGGCTGGCAGAGCGGGCCCGGGATCCGCCTCCCTCGGGCACCCGCGCTCCGCGGGGCGAGCGAGGCCAGGGGAGCTCGGA
>NW_009259798.1:1401574-1418288 GCF_000687185.1 Egretta garzetta
TCCCGCGACCGGGGAGGAGAGGGGCTTGGCGCGGCCTTGTCCCCCCTCCCGGCCTGTGTCCCGGGCCGGGGTGGAGGCGGCAGGAATTCCATAAGGACTCTGCTCCTGACGCGTTTGGTTTTTTCCCAGTGGCCGGTTCTCAAGAGCCATTTTCAAGGGACGAGGGCTGCGCTTTGCCCCTGGGACCGGGGTGACAGGAAAGTGTGCACGACGAGCTGGTGTTGCCGAGGCCCCGTGCAGGGCGCAAAACCCAATCAATATATTTACTCCCCCCCGATTTCACCTTAATTTTCAACAGGTCAGAGATGTGATGGACACGGACTGGAACTTCAGGTCCATGCTATGACATGCAAATGATAAAATGTTACCTAGTGGATAAACGTGAGGCACCTATTGCCGTATGTCTGTCCAAAACGCTGGCTGAGTGGATGCATGATTTTTTTCTGCATTCACACTGCCTGAGTCTCAGAGGACGCGGTAAGGACACGATGGGTTTGTGCTGTTGGTCCCAGCGTTCAGCATACAAAATCCAGGCGTGGATCAAAAGCATCTGGGCTGTTGGCGCTCAGGGTTCACCAATGTCTTTGCGCGGTACCAAGTCTCTGCGTGATGAGTTTTCTCACCTTTGGTTTCAGCATCACCAAATATAGTCATGCTGAGGAACTTCAGCATCCAGATGGGATGATGAATTCTCTGAATCAACCCCAGGATGTTATTGTCTCAACTCGTAAACCGCTTCATCTGTGTTTGGACTGGGACTGGGATTATGTACGTGGAAACGATCTATGCTGTGAACAAGCCACTCTCTTTGTCATTTGAGTTTGGGAAGCGTTTTCTGTTATAAAAAAAGACCTATTGATATTACCCTTTTCAAAGTTCATGAAACTCTTTCAGAAAGCATTATGGAAATGCATTGTTCTACCCCTGAAATTACTGTTTTGGCAACTTGCTACAGTTTTAGGTTGCCTTTTTAATCTTCCTTGTCAGTAGGATACTCTCATTTTCACCAAAGTCCCTAATGGTTATCTTCATTTACACACAAGGCAAAGACCAAAATTGACCAGTTGTGGAACAAAACCTTTTTTGATTAACATGTCTCCACCAGAGAATGGAATGTTGTTCTTTGCAGAGCTATTACAAGAGGAGGCTCAAAGAATTTGTTGTGTTTAGTTTAGCAAAATAAAGGTTAAGAGGAGATTTGAGGTTGTCTTGAAAGGAGAGTAAACACCATAGAAGTACAATTGTTATTTAAATGAAAGACAAACGTGTGTAAAATGGACATCAATGCTTTTAGACTGTGGATTTGAAGATTTTGGAATTTTCAGAGCAATGAGGCTGTGGAACAACTTCCCTGTGCTGAGGGCAGGAAGCCCATCAGCTTTGAAAGTGGAGCCTGATAATTTATAAAAGTGCTTATGTGATGTAGTTGCCTGAGATAGCAGGAGACTAAACTCCAGAAGCTTTCCAATTCTGTGTTTCTATTTAATGTTTCTTTTATTGCTTATTCCATGTATAATTTAATGTACAGTTTACTGCATAGCATTATCCTTCATTGAATAAAAAAAAAATTATTTCCGTTAGAGCTTTTCAGGAGTGCTATCATCCTACTAACCATTAATGACTTTACCCTTGTCACACCATTATGAAATGGTTGGCGTTATCTTGTCTTATGTCCAGGAAATGAAAAACGTCAACACTTCAGGATACCTATGTGGAGAAATAGAAGACCTTCATTTCCAGAGTGGTAAATACTAAATCAAAGACCTTCATTTCCAGGATGGTAAATGCTTTATGCTACTCAGCAAGTACTTCCCACCAACTTCAGATGCACCTACTCATACTCAGCATCTTAGCACAAATTACTCAATTGGGGTGTGGGAGAAAAATGAGGAATAATGCAAATTCCTTGGACTTACATGTGAACTTTAGGAGAGAGTTAGAATCCAGTTTTCTAGAGGCTCAGTTATTTGCTGTAACCATAAGACTCTCCTTCCTTTTCCCCAGCAGAACCTGCCCCCTCCGTTGCATGCTTTTCATCTCTGCAGCAGATGAGGTAGAGATGGTGCAGACAGCAGCTTCCTTCCCTACAGTCTGTATGATGGGTACATGGCAGGTGGAGGTAGCATCTCGCGAAGTAGACACACAGCACAGTGAATTAAGGTAAACACACGAACAAGAACCCCAAAAGCAGACTTCTGTCACGGGATTTACACAGGCTGCCAATGAACATGAGTATGACTGAACTCGTTGGATCCACAGTGTACTCCTGTACTCTGAAATAGCCCTGTCATGGGTAGCGGTAGAAAAACTTACTCATTTTTTGTCCTGCCTTGAGTAGGATGGAGATCCTTTACAACCAGTCTCATGTCTGTTTGCTTAATGGTGAGGGAATGTATTTCATATTTCTAAAGGCCCTGCATTCTGGCGGTTACAGGACTTTTCTCTTTTGCTCCCAAGCTACTTCCTGCCTTATCTGCCCCCTAATTTACATTGCTATCCCATCTCCTCCCCTTTTGCATCATGCCCTCTGCTCAACTCCTGCCCATAAGCTCCCTGTCTTGTTCTCCACGCTATCATTCTTTCTGTAGTTGTACCCTCTGCCGTTCTTTTCTTTTTCCAACTTCTAGTAAAGCTTCTGGGCAGAGAAGAGGACTTACTTAAGAGGACTGCACATTTAGCAGTCTTATGTGAGACTCTTTTTAGGAGTTTTTATTAAGGAATTAAGGAAATTCTGCTAACAAATTTTAAGATGTCAACTTAAAAAAATTGAGTTTTCTCACTAGGTTTTCTGTATTTTGGTAGTTTTCCATGAAACCAGCAAAAAACTTAACTTCCAGCTGGCCAACTTCTTGATGAGTTTAAAGGTGCCACTTTGGTGGTTGTAGGTCTTGAAATTCTTCAATAAAATGGTAAAAAAGTTTGTTAGCCTGGGAAAAACTAGAATTGCATCTGATTTTCTCTGTGAAAACCAGCTAAACTGTTCTAGCTGAAACATGAAAAACATTCTAATTGTGTTCATACAGGCTCATCTGTATTTAAGCCTTTGGAGAGGAACTAGAATGATGGTTGCAACTTATCTAGATAAAGTAAGATATTACTTAGATTTGTTTATGCCACGCTTGGTTTGGGGACTTGGGAATGAAGGGATAAGGAGAGGATCTTTTGTTACTCTATGGTGTTTTATGTTCATATTGTGAAGGTGCTAGAGGTTGGTATGAGTGCTCTTCTACTTAAATTAAAAATAAAAAGTCACCCATGTAAGAGGCTTAAGCATCATCAGAGTCCAGTAAGTAACAAATGCGAACTAGTAGAATCAAGCTCTTTAAACATTATTTAGCCTGATTCTGTATTATATCTGTGTTGTGCTGTGTTGTCCTGTGCCACAGGACTTCTTAAATTTTTTAAAATACTTGCATGGTTTGCTCATTACTGGGATAAGCTAATCACTTCAGGGAGGACAAGCCTCTGAAGGAAGCCATTGAGTGTGGGGTGCTCTTTCATGCAAACTGTTTTTGTCTGGTGGGAGAATAATAATCAAGGGATACTTGGGTTAGGAAGGTTACTGTCAGCGTGGGAGGGTGGTACCAAACCTCACTTTTGCTGCTGAGTGCCATTTGTCTGGTTTAACTTTCTGCAGGGTAAGTGTATCTCTGTGCTGGAAGTAATTTGGTCTTTGCTGGTGAAGGAAGATATTGATGAATATTGATATCTGCTGCAGGGTAAATGCTGCTGTAGTCTGATACACTGAAGCAGCTACTGATCATGGTTGGTAGTAAAACCTCAGCCTTTAACACTTTTTCTTCCCTCCTACCACTACAGTAGTTGATGTTTGTACTGGGTTGAGCTGAGATAGAGTTAATTTTCCTCATAGCAGCCCTCACAGCGCTGTGCTTTCTATTGGATGTAGAAAGGTGTTGATATCACACCAGTGTTCTGGCTACTGCTGAGCAGTGCTCGCACAGCGTCAAGGCTGAGTCTCGAACATTCCCACCACCACCACCAGTGGGCTAGGAGGGGGCAAGATCTTGGGAGGGGACATAGCCAAGACACCTGACCCAAACCAACCAAAGGCATATTCCACACCATGTGACATTGTCTCAGAGATAAAAGCTAGAGGGAAGGAGAAGGAAGCAAGGAGCATTTGTCTTTTATGACATTTTGTCTTCTGGAGCAACGGCTATGCGTACTGAAGCCCTGCTTCCCAGGAAGTGGCTGGATATAGCCTGCTAATGGGAAGTAGAGAGTAAAATTTTGTTTTACTTTTGCTATGGCACACGGCCTTTGCTTTTTCTTTTTATTAATTTGCCTTTATTTTTTTTTCCATCTCATTTTCTTCCCACCTGTCCTGTTGAAGAGGGGAGTGATAGAGCGGCTTGGTAGCACCTGGTGTCCAGCCAAGGGCAAACCATCACAACGCTAAATTCCATTCCTCTTTCTGGGGGGTGCAATATGTGTCACCTTGTTGCACATAATAATGTTTCTCTGCATCCTTTCCTACTGTGGCATGTGGTACTGAAGAGTGGAAAAGGCTCTGGGGAGCAGAGTCAAGCCTGTATTATGTAGGTTGAGCTACCTCCCCACCTCAGACAGCTTTCCTTTTTTCCTGTTGGCCTGTGAGGGAGGGAGGATGCTGGCTAAACAGAACCATTCCCTTCTTTGTGCTAAGAGCATAAAAAATTCGGGTTTGTCAGTACTGGTCCTAGGCAAGTCCAGTGAACCTCTTGTGAAGTGGCTCCAAAGCCCTGGGGCCTCCCACGGGAGATTGCTCTCCAGGAGTGCCATGCACTGGTCTAGTTGGACACAAAGGTTTTGAAGGTCTCCCTCGGGCCTCTCTCTTGTTTTCCCTGGCTCTGTCCCAGCAACTGTGACTTGCAAGTGGGAGGACAGAGGAGCCAGTTGGAGCTAACTGGTATCCTTGAAAGTTGAGGTGTATCTTTTTTATGGAAATGAAACAAATAGCCTTTTAATGGCTTTTGTTCAGTTAAATGCAACTTGCTCTGCCAAAACATGATAAAGTGCCCCCTTTTGCATGAACAAACAGGAATGACAAGAGTCACCAAGACTGTCAAGTAAATTGTATCCTCCTGAAGCATCTCCTATCAGAAGGCAACAGTGGGAACCCTAGAATTAAGATAAGTACAGCTAATTTCCCTTTAATGGTGATTTGATTATTCTTTCATTACAAGTAACTAGTTCCCTTTTCTAATTATATGGCTTGCTTTTATCTAAAAAAAAATTACCCAATTTATGGGAGTGGACCATTAAAGTTGCTCATCCATGAACAGTTTATTGTGGTGCTATGAGATTACTGGTTTCAGAAAATGTCTATATTGCCATAGATATGTATAGATTTTTGGCTCTTCTGCTGTTTTGCCAATGGTCATGACAAATGAGAAAGCAGGTAGTGAGAATGGATGTGCAAGGCAAAAATGAAATGCAGAGGGCATAAACCCTGCACACATTTAGCATGTCTTTAAGAGAGTGAGAAGTATTGGAGGGGAAAGGGGCAGCAGGGAACAAGACAGAAATGTGTAAAGGTGCCCTGGTGCTTGTAAAGGCTTCATCGGCTTGTTGTTTAGTAAATTCAAGGAGAGCTCTGTCTGTTATGCCTTTGATCTCTGCACTTCTTGCTTTTTATCTCTATCTTCTTCCCCTGCAGCTGCCATGTGAGCATGTTATCCCAACGGGAGAAGGGAGTTCAGTCAACTGGATTACACAGCAGGGGCTGGAGAGAGGGCATTGGAAGTGTAGTTAGGAGCATGGCTAGGTTGTGAGAAACCCACAGGCAGGTGGCTGCAGGCCACCCTGGTTAGTTTGGTTATCTAAACAGGTGTAGCTGTGATGGGCTAGGGGTGTCAGCAGGCAAAGTTGGTGCAGAGAGGCTGTATCTCTTACTAGATCGATTAACAGTTGGAAGAATAGACAGGCATTTGATCTCAAACCACCCAGTGTAGTTTCTCTATATAAGCTAAACATACTTTTTTGTTCTATCCCATGTAATATTAATACTGATAGATATTTGAAGGTCAAGTGTTCATCTATATGGGGAAAATGACTAGTAAGGGATTCCTGAATAATTATACCTCTACACTGTCGGTAAGATGGGGTAGTTCCCTACATGGAAACTCCATTCTAGAAAGAAAGCCACTTTTATTATGAAATACAGTACCTGTTAAGGCAGCAGTAACAATGAACTGTAATTATCCAGTTATTCCCAGTGTAGGCAAACCGTAAGAATAAAGGAAGTAAGGGAGAGAACAGAAAAGACAGAGATGGAAAGAAGGTAGTCAAGCAGTTAACCAGAGATACCTGTGGGAAGATGTGATATAACTATCCTTTGTCATGTGAACTTTATAGGCTAAAATAAACCTTATAGTAAGCCTCAGAAGTTTTTTTAAAGGTAAGATACTTTTTCAAACTCAGTTTTGAAGAGTTCTTGCTCTTCCATCAGCTCAACATGGCAGTAGATGTGTATGTATTGAATTTTTCCTTACAATTCGTAATGACAAGTTTCTTGGTTATGAGTTTAATTAGGAGTCAGTACTGTCTTCCTTGTACAAAGATCAGAAGTCTGAGGACTATGAAAAGTGCATGTTAGATCTCTAGGTAGTTATGATTATGTACCTGGTACATCATTGGTAATGATTTATATATAGAATGAAATAATCCTTCAGTGGAAGTAGGGAATGGCATATGCACATATATGCATATTTTAGGTTGAAATGCTCTTTGATGAGCCAAGAACAGGACACTATGCATGCATCTTTTGTAACTGAATTAATTTTGGCAGTTAACATACCACATCTTTGCTTTACTGAGTATTTTATCACCATTGTACTTATCTGCCATCATTATATGCAAGCTGCTTAATGACGGCCTGTGCTAATGTAAGTTATATCACTTAATTACTTGCATTAACATTGTAGGAAGCTTCAGATACACAGGATGAGTATCCATGGAGCTACAAGCAAGGAAAAAAAGCTTCAGAGTAGTGAAAGTGGCATCTAGGCAATGGGTTGCCTCCTATGTTAGTGGGATGAGCTTACCAATGGGAGGTTTTGCCTTCTGGAGAAACCTAAATGAGAGAGACATCCCCCCTTTCCCTCTTTTCATGTTCTGCTGCTAATGACAGAGTACAGCTTTCTGTTGAGGTAAAAAGCTACACTTACAACACATAACCCAAAAAAGAGCAAGATAACACATTGCTGTTTGCTGTCTTGGTAGGTAATGCCATTTCTGCAGTGGGAGATACTTCTGAACAGAGAGATTCAAATGTGGACCTGATCCAGGGATGAGTACATGAAGAGTTTAGTCTGAGGGTGCTAGATGTTCACAATGTTAAATTGTGATGCTGGGAGGACTTTTCAGATCTAATTTCCATGTATTTGAACACTGGAGACTTTCAAATAGAACACACAGAAAAGCTGTAATTAAATCCCAGTATTTATTTCATTCTGCTTCTTTATGGGATTCCTCCAGGGCAGCTAAATGGTTCCTGTTCTCAAATTATTCTTGTTTGTGTCACCTTGAGAGAAGTGTTTTTGAAAGGTTAGATGTTATTGTTATGCAGTTAGCATTGCCCCCCCTCTTAAAAACAAGCAATTCTATGAATTGATCTAATTTATGTAAGTTTAAATACAATGTTTCTATAAATCTTTGCCTGTGCTTAAAAGCTATGCATGGGTCATTAAAACTGTAAGATTATTAAGGGGAAAGCTTTAGTATAAAATGTTATGTTAAATGTATCAACTATTTCATATATCTCTTTTTCTGGTGTCACAGATTGCCATCTACCTTAGCTATTCTATTCAAATATTTTCCTGGAGAGACGGTGCCTTTACTTTCCTGGGTGTAATATTGGAGGAGTACTGGTTGGCCAGTTTGCTTTATTATTTCCGTGCTGCTGTCATCAGAGCTGGGTGGGAAATTAACATCCTGCTCTGTCAAACTCCTCAGGAATTCAGACTTCTTACCCTGCACAAGAAGGTGGCAGAACTTTTCTCATGAAAAAAGAAATCGTGTTTCCACAATATGAATGAAAGCATTCGCCTGGTGTGTGAGATCTCGTTTCAAGTTCCCATTTTGCCATTTTTTAATTCATTGGGTTATTTTAAGTGTAGAGTGATCTCTTTCAGCTTTTTCTTATCTCCAACACAAGAAACTTTTAAAAGTAGAAGTTTTATTGATCATTAGTTTTCCAGCAGCCCCTCCCCATGCTTCAGCAGATAACTCTGGATCAGGACCAGCTACTGTTTCCTGACTTCAGACCAAAATCTACATCCTTCCCATACTATGGAATCAATGTGCACAATATCAAAGAAACATTTGGCTACATAATATGATGTAGAAAGCTAAGCTTTTGACATTAATTCTAAGTAGATTTTCCTTCTTAGCATGCACAGTTTAAAAAATATGTTGTGGCTGTTATTGTGGCTGTTGTACTACCCCAGACTGGAATCTGTTAGCAGTATTGTAAAAAATGCTACGTGAGAAGAGAACCTGGAAAAAAATTTTCCTAAAACATATCAGAAGCAAACTTCCTGTGAACTAGTAAACTAGTAAAATTCATCTTTCTCAAGGCAAAAGTCAATGCCTCCTTCTTAAGAACCATCAAAATCTGGGGCTTGTGCACATTGTTTCCCGAAATGAGATAAATTTGTCCAGTGTGCCAAATGCATCAGATCTTGCTTCATGAAGGTCAATTTCTGCTGCCCTTCTCCATATATTCTCTCTCTCTCTTTTGTAAAAAAAATTCTTTTAGACAGAAAGTGGCCATCACCTATACCTCTCAAGCCTGAAATTTCTCCTTGAAATGATGTTAGTGGGACATCACACAAAGTGCTGTGCTTCAGAGTTGGTATCATATTGGGTCAACTTTCTCTGTAGACCAGCACGCTGCTGTG
The DNA here is from genome assembly GCF_000687185.1 of Egretta garzetta. Lineage (NCBI taxonomy): Eukaryota > Metazoa > Chordata > Aves > Pelecaniformes > Ardeidae > Egretta > Egretta garzetta. The sequence continues at coordinate 1,410,478 of NW_009259798.1, forward strand.
TTGAGGTTTTTGAACTACAGGAGAGTTCTACCATTTCAAATAGCTCATCTTGATTCCAAATATGTTTGTAAGAAAACGGTCCTTTGGTAAAGGTGATTGGATTTGAGATTCTATAGAATTGGCAGGTAGTCGTTACTGAGGGCAGAAAAATCTTAAATGAAAAGGGTTGTGTCCATAAGAGAGTATTCTAACTGATGTGTTCTTGGCTAGGTAGCTGTGCAGATAAGATTTAAGTATGGTGGGGACAAACATAGTCTATATGCTAGTGATGTGAAATAACAAAGACTTTATATAATGAGCAATCATTTGAGAAATAATTAGTTCTCCAGCTTTATGATAAGTTTACAGGGGAATCAAGAACCCCTTTTGGAGTCTTATGGAACAATTTAATTGAAAAATGAAAAGTGCTTCACTGGATATCTAGTGAATATGTATATATTCCTATAGAATCATGCAATCATAGAATGACTTGGATTGGAAGGGACCTTTAAAGATCATCTAGTCCACCTCCCCCTGCCATCTTTCACTAGATCAGGTTCCTCAGAGCCCCATCCAGCCTGACCTTGAACACTTCCAGGGATGGGGCATCCACAACTTCTCTGGGAAACCTGGTCCAGTGTCTCACCATCCTCATCATAAAGAACGTCTTACTTATGTCTGATCTAAAACTACCCTCTTTCAGTTTAAAACTGTTGCCCCTTGTCCTGTCACTACAGGCCCTGGTAAAAAGTTCTTCTTCATCTTTCTTATAAGCCCCCTTTAAGTACTGAAAGGCTGCAGTAAGGTCTCCCTTATAGATTAACAGTAGGGTGTATTCTGGAAATGTCAAGTCTGTTTCCCAAGACTTTGTTAGGACACTCCACAGAAAGACAGACATAGGTTTCTCTCTTGTAGGCGTAATTCCAGGTTGCCAAATTTCTGAGCATAGTCGCCCTAGCACCTCTTTGTAGCCTGTGGAAAGCATTTCCAGGGGACAACTCATCCCATCCTATTGAACCTCTGGAGGTGTCTCTTTCCAGATCCTTAAGCAACTAAATAAAATTAAATAGGTTGAACATAAGCCAAAGTCTACAAATATGAGAGCAATTTGATGAATATTCATAATGGCTGAAGTTTACTCCTGATGGACCAATACAAATATGATATACTAATTATGTGCAGGTTGTGCTTACTCAGGAGGCACATAAGCAGTCATCAGGTCTGTACGTAGGGCTAAATTTCATACTGTTTAAAGTGTTATTTATTAGGGGGCTGAATTCTCTAGATTTTCCCCCTTTATGTCATACTTATATACTTGCATTCAAAGTCATATATTTCTTCTGGTGGAGCGGAATATTCTGTGTTGCTGATGCATTTGGTTTTATTATTATTCTTGGCACAGAGCCATTTAATTGGGTTGTATGAGCAGTAGTTGCAGGGCCTGATAAGTAGGATGATTGCCATCAAGACCCATTTAGTGCTTTGCTTTCACAGAGCACAAACTCCCTTTGATTCACATTAAAAGGATAAGGCCAGATTTTCGTCTGGTGTAAATCAGAGAAAAAAGCTGTCTGTTGTGAGTGTGTCTTTTGTATTTAATTAATTGCTTGAAGATTTATCTTGTAAGCCCATTGTAGGATTTGTACAATCTCATTTAGTCTATCCTTGCTTCTGAAATTCTTCCATTATACCTCTGTGGACACTTTCTGTTTCTTGTTTATCTTTGTGATGGGACAATTGGAACCGAACACGCTCGCAAGGTGAGACTATATTGATTTAGACAGTGGTTTAATGCTTTCAGGACTTCTCTCAATCCAGTACTTCCTCATATTCTGTCAGCTTTTTAGAGCGGTGATGAACATTGTGCAAATGTTCTTGTTTTGCTGACCACATCAATACTTAAATGATTTCTTCCGAGACTGTACTCGATAACATGGAGTTTCCTCTGTTTTGTGTTGTCAATTCAACCAGCATTTGTGAGGTCTGTATGCAGTTTTTTCACAACCTTATCTCAGGCTTCTGTTTTGACTGTCAAATAACATTGTGTCACTTGTAAACTTTCCCTGCTCACTCTCTTTTCCAGATCATTAGTCAAGACATTGAGCAGTAGCCTGCATCTTTAGGCACTGCAGTTAATCTTTGGCCCAAGAGAAGAGTACAACCTGTATTCCCACTTTTTTGCCTACATCAGTGTGAACGGCAGAACTTGATGCAGCTGAGAAGGCAACTAAAAAAATCTTGTCCCTGTAGACTTTAGCATTGAAGTCTGAACCAGTTTGGATAAAAAATTATGCTGTGAGCAGCTGTGGTGGCATAAGAGTCTCAGGGTGGTTCCAAGAAAACTGTAGGAGTTGCAGGAGTGGAGCCTGTGGATAAGTGTTTCCCTATGGCCTACAGAGCCATGCTCTTGCTATCTGGAGTCTAACAACCCCAGACTGCCACTGGTCGGCAGCTGACCGCTTGGATGGGAGGTGAAGTGTGGGCTGACGTAATGGGTGCATGTCCAGCTCTCTACAATACGCATAAGCCTGGCTGGTGCACTGGAGATTGTACATAGCAGACTCGATTGCACTGGGATCAGCGTAAGGCACTCTGTACTTTTTTCTCTTTCTTCCATCAGCCTCTCTAGTCGTCACCAGAAAGGGGTATTTCTGCCCATAGCTTGTCATCACTGTGGCTCATTCAACAAGCATGGGGTAGTATGGAAGTCCACAATCCCTGTGAAAACTCTGCTCTCTTTGCTACGTTATATTCCCAGAGCTTCAACATAGGGTGACTAAGTCCTGGCATCGTTTACGTTCCCAAATGATTGCCTGGCTCCTAGTCAGCTATGGGCTTTCCACTCTTCTCATGCTGCTGAAATATTGATGCTGCTTCATTGCAAAAGAGCTACTTAATGCCCATGTTTAAGTACAAGAGCCTGATGTGAGACATTCCCTTCTGTAGTTCATCTCATCCCTCAGATGCACGTAGGCAGCTTGCGGGGGAAATGGACTGGGGTGTGGGGGGAGAGAATGTGTGAGCAGATGGGGAGAAATGGGATCAGATATCAAAACACCAGGATAGGAGTCCCAGCTGAGAAATCTGAACAAAAAGAAGTGTTTCATTAGTTGGAAGGAGATGGTTATGTCTAGTCCAATTTGGCAAAGAAGATCCACTTACTTTTCAACATTTTGCTAAGGCAGCTTCTGAGGGAGTTGTTCCTGCAGGCCTGCCTCCCCTCTTGAGTTTGTCTTTAATTATGAACAGTAGAAGTATGCTGGGGGTGCCTTTGGGAAGGCGGTGTGAGGGATGCTGGAAGGCTCTGTGCTTGTTCACTGAAGCACGAGAGCAAATTCTGTGCACGTTTCAAGGCAAGAGCATGCCTGGTTGGTTGTGTCTCCCTCAAATGCTTCAATCCCACCTTACAATTCACTCATATTGCCTGCACAAATATAGCCTAATTCTTCTGTATTCTAGCCCCTTTGCAGCTCCCTCCTTCCCTCCATCCACCAAAGCAGCCTCGGCACCTCTTGAGCCTGAGTTTTTTCTTGTTCAAACTAAGAAGCCCAGTGTCTTAGACCATCCGAGTGAGATCCCAGTTGGACTGTTGGTGCTAGCACATTCACTTTATCACTGGCAAAAATGACTCTTAAACCTCTTGGCATCTCACTTTGGTTTCTCATCCCTGCTTCACATTAGGAAGGGGTTGTCAGATTGTGTTTAGCTAGAAATATTGGGTGTTCCTATTTTGCTACTAAGTTATGGGCTTCTAAGTTTATATGTCGTGGTTTAACCCCAGCTGGCAATGAAGCCCCACCCAGCCGCTCGCTCACTCCCCCCCGGTGGGATGGGGGAGAGAATTGGAAGAGTAAAAGTGACTCATGGGTTGAGATAAAGGCAGTTAAATAAGTAAAGCAAAAGCCGTGTGTGCAAGCAAAGCAAAACAAGGAATTTGTTCCTTACTTCCCATGGGCAGGCAGGTGTTCAGCCATCCCCAAGAAAGCAGGGCTCCATCATGCATAACGGTGACTTGGGAAGACAAACGACATCACTCCGAACGTCCCCCCCTTCCTTCTTCCCCCAGCTTTACATGCTGAGCATGATGTCATATGGTGCGGGATACCCCTTTGGTCAGTTGGGGTCAGCTGTCCTGGCTGTGCCCCCTCCCAGCTTCTTGTGCCCCCCCAGCTTCCTCACTGGTGGGGTGGGGTGAGGAGACTTGGCTTACACTTGGCTCTGTGTAAGACCTGTTCAGCAATAATGGAAACATCCCTGGGTTATCAATACTGTTTTCAGCACAGATCCAAAACATAGCCCCATACCAGCTACTGTAAAGAAAATTAACTCTATTCCAGCCAAAACCAGCACAACCAGAAATTCTGGTGTTAATCCCTAAATACATGACTTTATACTCCATGATCTTCAGTTTTATCCTGCCTATTTTACTCTTAGCCCACTCGTATAATACTCTGATCTTCCTCTGCACTGACACAGCCTTTGAATCTTGTGATATGCTCTAGTTTCGTTAGCATGTTTTAATTTTCTTCTGCCAAGGTCATTAATGAAAGTATTAAATAAGATCAGTTCCAAGGTCCCAAGCTTGAAGAAGCCTTACCTGGTTGTGCAGGCACATTTTGTAGATAAACAAAGGACACAGCACAGATCCTCATGGGAGCAAATTGGCCTAATCCTGGTGACTTCTGTAGAGTTATTCCGGTTATTCAGAGGATGCTGCTTCATTTCAGTCTTTTGTCCTGCACACCGATAGCAAAACAGTCCCTTGTCCTATGGCCTGAGTAGCTTCATAAGGACAATGAAATGTGATTTGGAAGAAGCATGGTTGGATGGGTAACACTGATGCTGAGGTGGAGGCAGGACAGAAATGCTAGTGTCTTGCTGCTGAGTGCATTTTGCAGCAACTTCCATAAGGAAAGAAAAGCGAGAGGGTCTTGCGCAGATGTGGGAAGAGGCGGCGGATACACGAGCCGAATGCCCTGAATAGCCAGATAAGGAGCCTCACAGAAATGCTGTACGTTCTTAGGGGCATGGGGTCAGAAATGCTTTGTGCTGCTGGCGTGACTCAAACAGCCACTTGTGAAAAACAGATATGTCTTTGTATAAGCATTAGTCAAGCTTATTGCATGTCTTCTTGTGTATGGAATACTATTACCATGATTCATGTGTACCTTTTACCTTACTTAATGCACAGAATTAGTCGCACTTTCTGTGGAATGGGAAGGTATTTTAAATTATTTTTTTTTTTAATAAGTAGCAAGGAGTACATAGAGCTAAACATTGAGCAAAAACCATAATTAAGGATCTGAAAAGCAGTTAGGAGTATTAAGCCCCATGGGCTCTGAGAGGGTTATCTGCTCCTCCATGATCCCCAAGAGCTGTTGTGCTGTGGCGTATGAGCCCTTTTCCTGCCCTCTTCTGTCTCTCTTCTCTTTATTATACTGAAGCTCTGGGGAAACACAAAAGAGAAGAACAAGAAGTTACTTTCCAGCTTACAGGCATTAACCAAGTGCAGATGTCCTTTTGCCTTTTCCTCAGGTTTCGGTCTTCATTCTCACAGACTCTTTCCAGACCTAAACAAATCTGAAGTTACAAGGATTTCATCTTCCCAAAATTTTGCTGGTCCCCTGGGCCTGCTGTATAAAGACAGTGCTTTCCTGGTAACTCAAGGAGAAATTTATTAAACACGGCATGGATTTTTAGATATCCAGGGAGGGAGCAGGAGGGTAGAAGGCTATTAACTGGAGAGAGGCTTCAGGGTGTGTGTGTGTCTCTGTTGAGTGGGTCATTGGCTGCTTTCGGTATGGGGATAGCAAAGTGCATGAGAGGCAAATTAGTAAGTGGGCATCTTTAGGGCTGTCCTCACTTTGAAAGATGTCACTCTCAAGCTTGTTGCCAGCAGGCAAAATCAGATTTTGCTTAATGAGGCTAAGGATGGAGGAGGAAAAATGCATCTGATTCCTCTGGAATACTGGCCCCAGACTAGACACAAGCACACTCCCTCCCAGTATGAGCACCACCAGAGAGCTGTGTCCACGCACAGTCTCCATACTAAGGGAGAGTGCTACTTTTGGCATAAGTTCATTTAATTCCAGCAGGTCAGCATGAAGTCACTGCAAAATGACAGAAAAGCTGCAGAGAATTCCCTATAGCAACTGTCAGAATTGCTTTCCTTTGGCAAGTGTCTGCATAGCCTGAACTCAGCAATTTCCTTCATAATAATAATTTATGCTGGCTCAAAGATGAGGGCATCAATTAAACTGTAAGCCAGCAACATGTCTCCAGAAGTTTTTTCCCCCTTGTTCAGTAAGCACTGTTAGAATAAAAGAACTTTTCCTTCCAAGTGATGTATTTTTCCTTTAGCTGTGGATTTCTTTGACTGATGTAATGCCCTACCATCTGGGCAATTAGGTCAGTGGAGGAAGAGGCAACAAGCTTTATCAATGACTTGGATGAGGGGATAGAGTACACCCTCAGTAAGTTTGCAGATGACACCAAGCTGGGAGGAAGTGTTGATCTGCTTGAACGTAGGAAGGCTCTACAGAGGGATCTGGACAGGCTGAATCAATGGATCGAGGTCAGTTGTATGAGGTTCAACAAGGCTCAGTGCCGGGTCCTGCACTTGGGTGACAACAACCCCATGCAACACTACAGGCTTGGGGAAGAGTGGCTGGGAAGTTGCCCAGCGGAAAAGGATCTGGGGGTGCTGTTTGACAGCCTGCTGAATATGAGCCAGCAGTGTGCCCAGGTGGCCAAGAAAGCCAGTGGCATCCTGGCCTGTATTAGGAATAGTGTGGCCAGCAGGAGTAGGGAAGTGATTGTGCCCCTGTACTTGGCGCTGGTGAGGCTGCACCTTGAATACTGTATTTGGTTTTGGGCCCCTCACTACAAGAAGGACATTGAGGTGCTGGAGCATGTCCAGAGAAGGGCGATGAAGCTGGTGAAGGGTCTGGAACACAAGTCCTGTGAGGGGTGGCTGAGTGAACTGGGGTCGTTTAGTCTGGAGAAAAAGAGGCTGACCTTATCACCCTCTACAACTGCCTGAAAGGAGGCTGTAGTGAGGTGGGGGTCGGTCTCTTCTCCCAAGTAATAAGTAATAGGATGAGAGGAAATAGCCTCAAACTGTGCCAGGGCAGATTTAGATCAGATATTAGGAAAAATATCTTCACCAGAAGGGTTGTCAAGCATTGGAATGGGCTGCCCAGGGAAGTGGTTGAGTCCCCATCCCTGGAGGTATTTAAAAGACATGTAAATGCAGTGCTTAGAGGTGTGATTTAGTGTTGGATTTGGCAATGTTAGGTTAACGGTTGGACTTGATGATCTTAAAGGTCTTTTCCAACCTAAACAATTCTATGATTCTATGATGGAAGGGTGTTCTGGGGGGATACAGCAAGTTCCTTCTTGTCTGCAAGCTTATTTGTTTTTAAGAGAGATATTTTTATCGTCTCTGAACATGTGCAGTGTAATGAATCATCTGATATCCTTTGGAATGGTCCCTTCCCCAGCTTATGAGGTAGAGCGATGCTCCAACTGGGATTCAGAGAGAACCAGAGCAGTCAGGTCTTCAGTAATACTGTGCAGTAGTAGGCCATGTTTTCTTAATGCCCTGGTACCGTTCTTGCAGCCTACCTCTATTTCCATCATTTTTATGACAGTGAGGGTCCTAACTAGTGTTGTATCCCTCACCTGCTTTTTTCCTGCACTAAGCACTTGCTAGTGGTGTGGCCAAGAGGCAGTCTTCTCAAAAGGCCATCAGGTCCAGGCTTCAGTATGAGATTGTGGTGGTAAATCAGCTTGCCACCGGCGAGAATACAAAAGGCCAGCACTGGGCTGGT
>NW_009259798.1:1418348-1442180 GCF_000687185.1 Egretta garzetta
ATCAGTAGAAGAATGAGGGATGTTTTCAGTAGAAGGATGCACCTATTGTTTTTCTGAAAGGGTTAGACTCCTCCAACAGCTTACTGAATCTGCCTCCAAACTGGGTTTAGGTCTTTGCCAGTTTGCAATAAGAAAAATCAGTTGTAGGAACAAGCCTAGTTAACACTAGTTTACATGCTCTCCTACAAGGATCCTAGGTGAAGACAAGGATGACATCCTACCTTCAATGGCGTTGATCTCCCTCTTGGTTCAGAAAGCCAAAAGGAAGGAGGTGGAAGATCTCATGCGTCCTTGGCTTGAGCCACATCTGAATGTGTAGTATTGCCCTTTTTCATTCCTGTATTCGTGTTTAAGCTGTAGTTCCACTGTTGTACTAGGCCTCAAGGCTTAAGCAGCTCTCTGAGTGCACTGGAGAAGGAATTACCATTCCCAGCTGGACGTGGTTTATTGTTTATTGTGTGTTCATCTCAATGCTATTAAACTCGGAGCAAGTTTGTGAAAAGCATTATACATAACTCCTATCCCTCTGATATCCATCCAGCTGGAGTCAGGCATGGGAAGGGGAAAACAAAAAGCCCTGTTCTGGCTCATCCCTTACTGTAGGAGATCACTTTTGTTCCATTTCCCCACATTCTTTGATTTTTTTTGTAGTTGGGTCTGGGTCTGGAGGAGAACCAGCCAGACCATCAGCCTCCTGCAAAGCCATGGGCCTGAGGCACAGGGATGAACCTTAGCGGATGTTCACCTGCAGCAGAAGGGGATGTGCTTTGTGGATCATCTTGTTCTTTCCACTGAAGGATTAGGGATCTGTGTGTGCAAAGGAGAGGGAGCATTGGGGACAAATATCTTCTGTTCAAATCTATTCCCTTTCAATGATGATGAGAGGAAAGATTCCTTCTACCCAGTGAAAAAGGCAGGACCAGCAGTAGATTTGGTCCCTGAACACAGGGTGTCATATTATCTACCTTTCCATGTGAATTTTACCTTTCGTATTCCCCTAAATCTGGGCAGAAGCTTCCTAGCTTGCTTCCATGAGGATGTGACACACATTTTAAGGCACACTACAGGCAGTATGACTTGTACATACAGTAATGGGCTCACTCCCCTTTCAGTTGCAGGCTTTCACTGCCAAATATTTGGGAGTAGCTTAGTTCCTACGGTAATGCAGGTATACATCTGCCAGGATGGACCTGCCCTGAATGTTGATTGCTTTCTCCGAGCGTTTGTCCTTTGAAGCATTTGTCCAAGGGAGACACTTCCTTTGTAAAGCCCAGCAAAGGACAGCTTGAGAAAACACAGCAACCTGCTCCAAGCCAGCTTCTGAGCTGAAAGGAAGAATAAGGCCAAAACACTACATCCCACCATTGGGGAAAATAAAGCTGGGAATATTGCTTTTTTCCTGCTCAAAGAAAACAAAGTGAAACAGAAGCTTCACAGCCTTTTGTATCAACTTAATTGAATAGAAAAATGAAGGACATCAAGTAATCTGGACTTTATAGCTGAAATCCAATCTCTGTCAAAACATTTCAAGGATGTGCATCATGCCTGTTAAAGGCTTTATAATCCTGGTAACACAACTTGCATGCTAATTTGCGCTGCCCTTGCCACAAAGTACCCCGGCGATTTCCCTTCTGTCCTCATTCTGCATCGTGTGGGAGGCTGAGCCCACGTTAAAACTCGCATTCCAGTGGTGGAAGTGTGCCCACCTCGCCCAGACAGTTAGCTGTTAAGAGACCATCAGCAATTTAAAGGCAATAATGTGGAGCCATGTGTGTTTTCAAGCATTGCCGTGCAACAGGCGGTGATGTCCAGCCCATGGCATCTTCGGGAAGCTCCTACCACTTTGTCATCATGACTGTACTTGGCACATCAGAGGGAGCATCCCTGTAGGTATGTGATTACTGCTGTATTTGTGTATCTAGTCCCTTCCATGCCTCCATCTGAGCCCTTTCCAGAGTTACAGCAGCTGGGGAGGGCATTAGGATCTTTCCAATGAAGAGGTGTTCGGAGCAGAATACAGCACTTAATTTGTGCACGCAGGAAAGCTTTGTGCACCCTGCGTAGCTGCAGATACAGGAGGCTGTTGGACACAGCCCCTGCTCTCATCATCTTCCACTGCCTTGATGTCGCTTAGGTGATGCTAATAACCGCCAGCCCAAAGAAGTATCATGTTTCTCTCAAGGAGTTTTTCAAGCTTTGTCTGATTCATGAATTAGATTTAAGCCCTGCTTCAAGTACTGCTTGAGAGCTTGTTAAAACTAAACATTAAACATCCACTTTATATTCCAACATTTCATTTAACTTCTTTCCTTTTACACTTAATGCAGCATCTTGCTTTTGTTTGAAGGCCACATCCTCGCCTGTTTTTTTTTGGTGTTATGCCCACACAATATTTAAATGATTGAGATTGCTGTGTGACAGATATTTAAAATATTTAAATTGCAAGCCAAGGACTAGTTTGTAACTCATCATTTTAGCTGAAATCATTAGGAACCTTGAAGTACTGGTTGAGCCTTAGGCCTGAAACACTGCTGAGCTCAAGTTTCAGGAGTTTCAGGAGTTCAGCTTTCACCCACAGAGCTAAAGTTCCTAAATGTTACAACTGCCTCGGTTTATGAAAAAAAATGGAGATTGTATTAACAGATGTCACACAATTTAGACTCTTAATTCCTTGTTAAATACCTCAAAAGCATCATTAAAGGCTGTGGGAGCTGGGCACTTACTCAGGTGCACTGCCTGATGGACTCTGATGCCAGGAGGGAAGGCCAAGCTAAGCCAAGCCAAGCCACAAGCGAAGCACATTTCACCCCTCCAGATCCTTTTAGCAGGTGCTTTCCTAGGGCACAACTTGTTGTTTACAACAAAGGAAATATTACAACTAAAACACAGTCCCCAGGGGGCACTTCTGTGTCTCCGTTAACCAGAGGAAATAAGACACACCTTTCATGTGATCCGAGAAACTGCTTTCTAACGTGCCACACAGACCTGAGGTAGGCAGAGATGCCAAAACCATCCCCAGGCTGCTGCTCTATCTTGTAAAAAGCCACAGCATTTGTGAACACATGTGAGCTCCCAGATACTGAGATGTAAAAAAGCAATGCAATGCTTTTGAAGATCCCACCAGGCCCCTCACCCGATCCAAAGGTCACGTATTGCTATGGTGTGTCTTGAAATAAGAAAAGCAATCCTTCTTCCTGATGAGGTGAGAGTGGCATTGCACACTGGTACAGATATGCTGCCCTATTTCTAATGTGGATCCTTTCCCACCACTTGCAAACTAGAGCTCCACTTTGTGGAGGTGCTGCACGAGCCCTTACAGCACTTTGGCTTCGGTGGCACCTGGGCTTGATAACATCTTGTAAGGGGTTCTCAGAAGTTTGCAGGAGCAGTTTTCAATGGGATGGCAGGTCTCTCGGTTCCTCTGGATTATAAACTGTGTCCTTAGGCTGGTCTCCGTATTCAGAGTTGCGTTACTGAAAAGGTCAATATTTTATCAATGTAGCTGTCTGCATCTCAGTTTTGAGGACAAATAATATTTCAGAAATGCTGAGTATCCGTGATTCCTGGGCTTCTGGCAGCTCAGTTCTGAGTTTCAATTTCTGTATTTAACTATGTTATTCATCCTGCATTTGTTATGCAAGCCACGAAATATTTTTTAAGAAAGCTCCTTTGTTAGCCATAGGTCAAGTTGCAGTGCATTTTACACCAAATATTTTATTCAGAACTTGCTTTTGATAAATGCTAAACAATTTGAAGGAAGGAAATACTTTCCATCCCATCCAAGATCATTGCCACGCTGTCAGGCTTATGAGTGGACTACAGGGGAATTCTACACCTTGGCTTCTGGAGGCTGCTGGATCTCACCGCCTGCAGCCAGGCTCTGAGTGAGATGCTCAGACCAGGCCAGGCCACAGCAGCAGAACCCTCACCCGAAGAAAACATCAAAAATATACCAGTTAAAATACTCTTGCAGGATGGTGCCCAGCTCTAATCAGCAGAGGCGAGCAAAACAACAGGAAAAACTGGGAAAAGCCTAAGAAGGATTCTCCAAAGGTGGTGGTTTCAAATCTGCCCTTATATAACTTGTTGAAGTCACTAAATATGAACTAGGTCCGGCAAACTCATTCATTTTTTTATTCTATAAATAGCTTCCTCTCTCCAGTGGCATGAGTTTGAGGCTTAATAGTGGTTTGGCAGTTTCCAGGGAAAAACCTGAACGCTCTGCCAGTGAGCTGCGAGGGAGGAGCAGAGGGATGGTGAAACACCCTGCGACTCATTCCCGCCCGAGCCTACTGACTTAAGGTTTGAACTTAACTCCTTTGTGGAATTCAACATGTCCGATTATTCGGCAAAGATACAAAAGCCTAAACCCCAGGGGAGGCTCTGCCATCCCCGGCGCCCTGCCTGCCAGCCTGACTCAGCGCTGAAGCCTCCGCCGCTCTCCCCCGCGGGGCTTCAGCACCTCGGCAGGGGATCCCTGTGGTTTTATGCACACCAATTTCTGCATACTTTTTCAAACAGGGGAAAAGCACCCAAAATGTGGTTGGCTTTTTTTTTTGGTTTGGGGATTTTTTTTTGTGATTTATCCCTTATGACTTGCTTTCCCGGTTCAGTTCTGTGAAATGCAGAGTTAAAGGAGGCAGTACTGGAGTTACTAAAGAAGCCAGGCAGGAAAGAGAAAACAATGGCTTGGATAAAAACCATCCCCCCGGACAGAAACAGATAACCAGGCAGAGAGGGGTGAAGAGGATCCCCGAGGTCCAGCTACCGGCTGGGAGGCTGCTTTGGGAAGGCTGGGGAGAGGGGGGCAAGCTGCATTGTGAGCGTAGCTGCAGCAAGGGAGGGAGCTGGGAGCTGCTGGGGCATATTCCAGCGGGAAGCTGGAGATGGAGGGAGCCGGCTGCGAGTGATGCCGGCTGCCCCGGTGACTCCTGAGGATGAGCAAATGGGACTTGCCTGGGCTAGGAACAGAGAGGATACATGTAGGTAAGGGAATATTCTGGGAGAAGTATGTGCATGCCTGGAGGGTTATACCTTGGCCATGTGTCCCTTCGATTTTTGATGGGAATGAATTTAAAAGGTTTCTTGGAGGGAAGTTGCAGCTTCATAGCAATTGACTGGCAGAAAGCAAACCTGTTTCTGAGGGAGCTGAAGTAGCCATAGTTGGCCACAGCTTAGTGTGACCCTTGGCAATCCCCCCCCAGGAAAGGAGGGACACGAGCCCCTCTACTCATGGAGCATCCCCACTGAGACTCCAGGAGGGAGGACAGCATATGTGGCCCACCAGTCACAACAAGACCAAATTCTCATTTATTGCTTACTGCCATTAGTCTTCAGTTCAAAGATCATACAAACACATCAGAGTCATCCCCACCTCTGCTGTGGATCCTCGGCTCAGAGGAGGCCCTGGAGGGAGGTCCCTGGAGGGCAGTGGATCGGCTCAAGTTGCAGCCCTGCTTCGAGTCACTGACACAACTGTGGGTGCAAAGCACATACACTGAGGGGTCTGTTCACTGGCCTGGCCCCAAAGCACCTCTGTGCACGGTGTCTGCTCTCCTACGCAACAGGGAGAGCCTGCAGGGCTGATGCTCCTTCCCACTACCATCGCAGGTGCAGGTAGCCCTTTCCTTTCAGCAATGTACTCTGCTCAAACAAGAAAGGGAGGAATATCCTCTTCAGGAAACACCTGAGAGGATCAAACGAGGAGAAAGAAACATCTCAAGGTTCTCCTTATAGGAGTTTTTTGTGGGTGCCCCCTGCCCTGGCAGGCATGGAATTTGCCCCCCAGTAAGTCACAATGCCAACATTCATCTCCCACTGTTCTGTCTGGGTTTGCATGTGTCCTCATGTACTAACACAGCCCAGGTGTTCTACACAACACACCAGTTGTCCTGGCTCCTCTTCTTCCCAGTTCCAAAAGTCTTTTGCTATTTAGTTTCAGCCCTCCAGTGCTTTTGCCCTCCGATCTTGCCTCCCCTTAATAGTGTTCTCTACTCAAGGGCAGGGCATCATCGTGGTCATCGAGTGTCCAGGTCTCTGTCCATGCTGTGGGGCACCTGTACGTTGCCTGTGGAAATGGGATTCATCGGCTTCTCAGCTGGGCCAGGTTTTGCCTGTTGCCCCTTGCCCACCATGGATGCTCTCTGTGACCCATGTGCTGTGTAAGGCTGGGCAGGGAGAACAGGTCTTCTCCAAAGACAGCATCCTGCATTGCCTTGGAGTGGTCCTTGGCCAGGCATTTCCACCTCACACAGAATGAGGAAGCCATGTTCTTAAATATCTTAAGAGTAAAGTGTTTTCCATTCATAAAACTTTCTGTGATCCTTCACCAATTGCCTTTTCTCATTTTCCTTCATTGTGCAGAGAAGAACATTTTTTTCCTTTTAAGAAGATAAAGGAGGATGTGTGTTGTTAATTAACAAATGTGTTAAATATTTCATCAAGGAAAGTGTTTTAACAGGCACTCCTGGTTTCATGCGCTATTTACTTATGATCATTTAGGTGACAAGTGTTGCTTAAGAATAAACGTGGCACTCTTATGTCAAGGCAAAATGTCTCTTAGCCCAAGTCATTACATTTACTTGGCCATGACCCCGATCAACAGAGTAGTGAAACGAGTTAATAAATTGACTTTTATATCAGCGGCCTGATGAAAGACCAGAGTCCGCAGACTTTAAAGATTGTGCCTGGCACTATTTTGCAGAAGCTGTGCTGTTAATACTAATATCCTGGCCACATTTTTATGTAAATAATTAAAAGTTACTATATGGAGTGTCCCTTGCATGTGGAATGAAACCTGGTCCTACCAAAGGCAGTGCTGAACTTCAGCATTTGGGGTTACGTCCTCATTTGGGGTAAATTGTGTTTGATACCTTGACTTCATTGTGCCTGTATGTGATATGTCTATATGGAAGTTAATGGTGATTCGGGCTGTATTTGGACATTTACATATGACTTAACATTATGCTATTTACATATAGAGTACAGTATATAGGAATACAGTATGCTCATTGTAGTCTGATAAATTGCCAGTGAGCTTGTAGGTCTGATGCAATGTACCTGTGGTGAGGGACAGCTGAATCAGGGACTGAAAATGAGCTGTCAGAGAAGATGCCGTGAAACCAGGCTCAGCCTACAGCGCCAGCTCATCTAACCTTTGACTGCAGGGGGAAAAGGTGGAGACACGTTCTCTCTTCTCCCGTGGTTTAGTATCTAAAATGACTGCATTAGTGCCTAAAAAAAATGAAAAATAAAAAGCAATCTGTTTCTGTATTCCTTTTCCTCCATAAATCAAATGGAATACTGTGTTCAGTTTTGGGCCCCTCACTACAGGAAAGACATTGCATTGCTGGAACATGTCCAGAGAAGGGCAACGAAGCTGGTGAGGGGTCTGGAGCACAAGTCTGATGAGGAACAGCTGAGGAACTGGGGTTGTTTAGCCTGGAGAAGCGGAGGCTGAGGGGAGACCTTATCGCCTTCTACAACTGCCTGACAGGAGGTTGTAGCGAGGTGGGTGTTGGTCTCTTCTCCCAGGTAGCAAGCAATAGGACAAGAGGAAATGGCCTCAAGTTGTGCCAGGGGAGGTTTAGGTTGGACATTAGGAAAAAAATTTTCACCGAAAGGGTTGTCAAGCACTGGAACGGGCTGCCCAGGGAAGTGGTGGAGTCCCCATCCCTGGAGGTATTTAAAAGATGGGTAGGTGACGTGCTGAGGGACATGGTTTAGTGATGGGATGGCAGTGTTAGGTTAACAGTTGGACTTGATGATCTTAAAGGTCTTTCCAACCTAAACGATTCCATGATTCTATGATTTTGGGACGATTACAGTCCTGCAGAGTAAGTGGCTTGACATCAAATAATTTTGTTGGAAGTTGTGAAGTGAAAAGTGGAGAAAGGAAATTTCTGTTCTTTCTTCTTTAGCAAAAATTGTTGTCCTCTTTCTTGGCCATACAGAGAGGATAATTCAGACACAATGGGCTTGTTCCCCTCTCACAGGCAGCAGCACAAATCAGTAACTCTAGCAGAGTCAGGCCTCATCTGCATGGGAAGTCAGACCACTGTAATTATAGAAATATTGTTGCAGTTATGCCATATAATCTCCCATGTGGATCCTCTTATTACAGGATAAAGAGTGACTTTTTTTTCAGCTTAGTTTAAACTACCTCTTAAGAAACCGTGTTGAAAATGGGCACGGTTGATATTGGAAGAGAAATGCTCACATGGGGAATTAGGTTGCCAGCATGATTAATTAAATTCACACCTTCATTTATACTGGTGTAATTCCCCTTATCCGTGGTTAGTGTCAGGTTCAAGGCAGTGTTAATCCTTTTTGCAGCCTTTTTAAACTTCTGTTGAGAGTCTGCTGCTAACAGAGAACCTCCGGAGAACCTTATTTCTGGCATGTTAACGGGAAGGTCCCCTCTGCTGCTGCACCGGGGCTGCGCAAAGCCCGAAGTCGCTGATGTAATCACGTCCCTGAGACCTCAAAGCAGTGGACAGTGTCCAGTAAACATTACTGTTCCCAGTTTTACATCCTTGTTTATTTGTACTTGGTACAAAAACCGAAATCTTGTCCCCACTGATGCCAATGGCAGGAACTGGAGGGGGTCAGAGCAGGACAGGTTTTTGCCCAGAGACCGCAGAGCAGTTCTCCAGGGGTTACCTTTTTCTTGGTTCCCAGCCCCAGGCTCACTCTGTCTAGCAATGATTTTCTTCTAAAAGAATCAGTGAATTCAGTAAATCTTCCCCTGTAAGACAGGTTAGTTTTATCAGCTCCAATAGGATGTACCTGTATGCACAGGAACTTGCTCAAGTCTCTGCACGAAAGCTGAGCTTGGGCTGGTAATAAGGACTGATTTTCAGCCCTGGGGTCACTTCTCCCAGTTGTTTGTCGTGACCTGCTACACCTCAGAAACCAGAATGATCCTCCTTCCGTTTCTCAATCTGACTGGCAAAAAAAAATGCCATATTGTCAAATATTACAGTCAGCAGTCTTGGTGCCAGAAGGGCTGTTCTTCAGCAAATCCCCCTTGGCTGGCAGGACGCTGCGCACCGTGCCATCAGCAGTGACCTGCCCTGGGGACAGAGCAGTGAGGAGAGCCTGCTGTTGTCTGGTTTTATTCTGTCAAGAAAATTAAATCATAGAACCACAGAATCATTTAGGTTGGAAAAGACCTTTAAGATCATCAAGTCTAACCGTTAACCTAACACCGCCATCCCACCACTAAACCATGTCCCTAAGCACCTTGTCTGTCTGGCTTTTAAATACCTCCAGGGATGGGGACTCAACCACTTCCCTGGGCAGCCGTTCCAATGCTTGACAGCCCTTTTGGTGAGGAATTTTTTCCTAATGTCCAACCTAAACCTCCCCTGGTGCAACTTGAAGCTATTTCCTCTTGTCCTAATGGTTTGTAAATCCTGTGGTTTTGCTTTAGTATGTGCAAACCTTTGAAAACCTAGGTTAGAAAGAAGAGCAAAATGTCTTTTAAAACTGCTGAAAACACTGTGAGTAAATATGAATCAAGAAATAGCTTCTGCCTCCCAACTTGGTTATAGGAATGTTCAACAGCTGAAATCTGAGGTCAGAAATCGGCCTTCTGCATCCTAAGGCTCTGGCTGGTTTAAATCAGAGATACGATGATGCCCATCATTGAACAGGAGAGCTGTATTTTTTTTAAGGAAAATTGTGTTAAATTATACTGTCACTGAGCCAGTTTTGACCAGTGCCTTACTATATGTAAAAAAAATGTTAAAACCTGAATCATGCTTTCTCCATAGGAAAGTGCCCCTTCTGCTTTCTTTGGTGGAGGACAACACACGGAACCTGCGTGGGGATGACCCCAGCTTAGAAATGGTGGACAAGAGCTCAGTGGGGCACTGACACGTAAAGTCAGAGTGGGATCAGGCTTGGGTTCTGTCTTTCTCCTGACACAGCTTTCTGTCACCTGAAGCCTTAGTAGGTGAGGCAAGCTGGAGCATATTCCTTGCATCACTCCCAAAGCACAGCTCCACATTTCTGTTTGATAGCTACAGAGCAGTTTCCCAAACAAGAAAATACCTCTCCAGCTTGCATCCAGACCAGAACGGTTTCCATGATGAGACTTGCTCCTCTTTCTCTGCCTCCAGCAAGCTTAAAACCCCGTAACTCTGCAAATACAGCCCAAAGGTCTTGCTGCATGAGAGCTGATCTGCAAACTTGATGATGAATATTTATGGTGCAATATGGGCTCGCTCTTTAGCTGCAGTTTTTCAGGGACTAGCTCAACATTGTGCAACCAGCTCTACAAGTCCTTAGAAGTATCTCCCTTTCTGCTCCAAACTCAGATGAACTCCTTTGACCCTGTCTTCACTGGTAACGGTGCACAGCGGGGATGGGGACGATACACACCTGAAACATGAATATGCCACACTCTTCCTGGAGAGAAGGAAGAGCATCACAGCCAACGGATGTCGACCACCTCTGTGTGTTACTGCATGGATGGATGATGTACAGGAATGTACAATAATGTGCCTTTCCCTATAGTTTGTGTCTGTTCCTTTTCTCTTGAGGGATCCTTATATACTAGACCTGCTTCCTCAATGCTTTGAAATAATTTTATTGACCTGATATGTTTGGCATGCAGAGGTGATACTGCTGATCTGAGTCACTCCTGTGGGATGAGGTAATGCTGCTAATGGCTCCCCTACATGCTGGGGTGGCGGCAGCTGCTCTCCCCAGTAGGATCCAGATGATCCAGAGACAGGGCAGCTGATGATGGGGGCTCTTCCTCCCTCCAGACCTCACTCCTGCAGAAGGCACTTTCCCATTCTTCATTAAATTGATTAACCCCATTTCTTCAGGCTTTCTTTATGCTTTCTTCCCTGTACATGCTGCAGGGAAATGCCACAGCCTGGCTCTGCTGGTTAACGGGGGCACAGATTAGGAAATCAAGGTTTCCTTCTTACACTGCGTGTGAGCATCTCCCCTGTGCAATAGGTCTTCCCTGGGTGTAAGCTCCCACCACGCATTAGGAACAAGCTTGGGCCAGTGGCAGCTCCACGTGTCACATTGCTGCCCACAGAGGTGCCCATGCTGCCTCTGCTTCCCTTAAGCACCTGCCTCCTCCTGCCTATGCCTGCATCTGTCTGCCTCCCTCAGGATCTCTCTGCATCCCTCTGCGTCCCTCTGTGTCCCCCTGTGTCTCCCTGCACATCTGGGTGGTCAGAGTGAGGTGTCCGGCCAGCAAGCAGCCTTCCGCTCCTCCTGCTCCCCCCGTTGGGAAGCAGCCGAATCTGATGAAGCAAGGCTTGCTGGAGGCTGTGCCCGCTCTGTTTGTTCAGAGGCTGTTCGCGCTGTGTGCCCTATATTATTTTTTTAATTATGTTGCCCCTGGCTCAAGTGCCATTCACCTGGAACAGGCAGGTTTCCCTCCAGCGCAGCGGTGTACTTATAGCCCTGCTAGAGCTGGCACAGAAACCATGCGTCTGGGGGGCATGCCCAGGTGCTCAGACAGACCACCGAAGCATCAAGTTTTACTTATTTTTCAAATGTACATTTAATGTTATATATTTTATGAAATATATTTCTATTTTATATTGCTCCCAGCCCTCCCCCCCTCTGGCTGGAAGCAATTCTCTCTGGTAGGATGTGGCCCCATCAGCAGGATCTGTCCCAGGGACTGCAGAGTACGCCGGGGACCTCGTGGCCAATCAGTTCTTATCTGCTCTCCCAAAGCTGAAAAAAGGGGGCATAAAGCTATAAAGCAAGCATAAACTCAGCATTATCTGATCCTACTAATTCTATATAAATGTAATTATGCGTTGATGTCTGATCTAGATTGTATACATACCAGCAGTTTATCCCGTATTGCACAGATCAGACATTGACGATCACAGAACCGCAGCCACAAGTTCTCATGAAGAAATGGTCTTCATCAGGATTGATGGCTCTAGGAGATGGTGCCGGTGCTGTTTTGCGATGTGAAGATCAACCAAAAGAAGGATGTCGCTTCTGGCACCTCAGGGGACTGCATGAGTTTTTCAGAAGTTTCCAATCACCATGAACAGTAATTTATCCCTGTGAGCACTGCCACCATTGCATCCCTCATGGTCAGCTGCTGTTTGCCACCGCTACTTTCAAAAGAGGTCGATTAGATACAAATTTGTGAGGCTGCACGTTCCCACAGACATAAGTCTTCCAGTGCATAAACAAGTTTTTTGAAGACGGTGCCTCTTTGAGTGAAGTAGGTAGTGTCGTGGGCCCAGGGAAGATGCAGTCATGGGGTGCAAGTGGTCTACAGAATACCTGCACCCTCCCCAAACTGCTCAGAAATCACCTGCTAGGTTTTATCAGAACCCTAAAGAAGCTGAAGCAACACTCAGTAGCCTTTAAACCTCTGATTTAAGTGGAGAAACGTACTGGAAAGGCTGTGAAATTCCACATCTAGCTTTATAATAGAAACACCCACATTCACTCGAGAGCAGTGGTACTTGCTTGTCTGAAGTCTTCAGATTTCTTATGCATGCTGTGACATTTCCCTTCCATTTAATGGCATTAATCCTACGCCGGGGAGTGCCTTGGCTTGTTGCTGGGATGCTCTTCTGCCTAGCCTTTTGCTACAGTTGAACAAATGAATACTTTGTGGTATGCAAAACTTGCCATTTGGGTATTATTTTTGCCACGTGTTTTTTTCTTAAATCCCAGCACCACTTTTCTCTCTCTCCCTCTCTTTTGTGTGTTACTTTCTGTGTAGCGCAAGCCCATCTGCATTTAGCCGGATGAGTGGGAACTGTGGGCACGCAACAGTACATGATCCCTTCTATTACATAATTAAATTGCCATAACGTATATGACTTAGGAATATGTCTGAACAAGCTGCTATGAATCATACATTTTTCAGCCTGAAACTGCCCTTGTTAATCATTGCACCGTTCCTACTTTTTGAAGGAAAGCTTCCCTTCACTTCAACTCCAAAGGCAAAAAGATGGGAAGGGTGAAGCACGTTTCCATCTCAGTTATTCTAGTGAAATATGAGCATAAGGTAAATCACACCACGTGCAGCTGAGATCAGAATCTGGCACAGTGTCTCTGCGCCCCATGATAAGAAGTTTCTGCAGTCCCAACCTACTGAATTATCAGAATCGGCAAACAAAGAGATGGGTAATTGTTGTAGTTCAACATGTCAAATATTTTTTGGCTGCAGATCTGCAGGGCAAGTAGATGCTTTATAAAAAAATCGGTCCTTAAATCTGTTGTTTTCTTCTCCTACCAGTTGCCACTTAATAAAAAAAAAAAAAAATCCCATTCTGAACAAATCTCTCCTTGTCTGCAGCAGGATCCTGCTCTGAGCAAAATCCATCTTGTCTTTATCAGGAGCTCTGTCTGATCAGAGAGTGAGAATCCTGCCAAAAACATGGGAGAGATTTGGCTAGAACAAAATGCAAGAAGTCAGTGGTAAAGGGAAAAAAGGCCAACGTCTGCTTATTTACTCTGCGTAAAACTTTGTCTTCGCTGGAGTTAATTTAGCTTTCACCATGCAGCACAGAGCAGAGCTTGGCGCTTGAGTGCCTGAGGTTTTCCAGCCCAGTTTGAGTTTACAATGAGTAGATGGGGTAGCTGAATTGTGCGTCTGGGGAGCAGAAGCACGTGCACGTCAGAAGTGACACATACCACTCGCTTAAAGAAATCCGCCTGGTTAAGAGAGCCCCTGCCATGGCACTGGCGCCGTCTGGGATGGCAGCGGGCCCGGTGGGCTTGCGTGCTTGCCCAGCGGGCAGCCAGGGAGCTGCCCAGCCCTGGCCACAGCACCCTCTCTGGGCAGGGTCTCGTGTCTGGGGGCTGGCACCAGCCAGCAGATCGCTCGGTGGGATTGATTACCCTGCAGGTCTCCATGGTGTCTTGCTGCTTCTCCTCCCAAAAAGTCAGTATCAGCAGGCAACCCGTGTTTCAGACTAAAGACTCGCTTTACCGTGGCTTTTGGTGATTCACACTCCTTTGTTTCCGCGCTATTTCTGCTGTGTCAACCGCAGCACAGCAGTTGCACCTAAGGGACATCTTGTTACTATGCAGAATTTTATACTGAATGAGCGATTGAACCTCCGCAATGTATTTTAGAGTCAGGCTTGCAAAATCTCTGGGTTAGCGAAGGGACTGACTGCCGTACAAAGGAAACACAGAGTGGCCCCCTGCATAGGGGCAAGGTGATGAATGCACATATTTTGGTGAGAATTTCATGTTCTGTGCCTCGCAAAACATACTCATGGCACTGCCTGCATGGGTCCAGCCTTTTTTGCCAGATTGCAGCGCGGAGACTGCATGGCATGAATAGCGGATGCCGGAGACTGCATGGCATGAATAGTGGATGCCATGTTATTTCTCCGGGTTTCACAAAGCAGAACGAAGTAGCAGTTTGGAAGGGGAGGGGAGTCTTTGTCATGCAGATTAAAGCGCTCGCATTCGTACAGACAGAGACTTTCCTGGCACAGTCTGCGATCTTTCTGCAGCTTTTCTTCTTTGATTAGAAGATTCAACAATGTTATTTCTTATTCCCTACAGGTGTCTAGCATGAGCTTACATTTCATTCAGAGACTACATTAACTGCACGATGGTTTTATTTATAAACAATTTATTAGAAAGCACAATTAGAAAAAAAATACAGGTGGTGTGGAAAAGAGCGATCACCCTCTGCTCTCTGTGGTTATGACAGTATTTTCCTCTTGCCCAGCATATGGTTGTGATCCCAGGGTTGTAGGGCACCTTGTAAACATTAAGAACAAATGTAATGCCCCAGCTTTTAGACTGTCTTTACTGGGTAATAAGAACAGAAAATGTTCTTACTTTGCCTAGCGAACTCAAGCTGTCCACCCATGTGTAAATGGCTAATGACGATAAGGCAGGGTTGTACACATCCTGAGATACTTAATGAAAGGAAATCCCTGCTGGAAGCTGGTGATGGGAATGGCCTTCTCCAACTACACAGAACTAAATGTGACCCGCACCTTGCCTTCCCAGGGATTTTCCATTTTAACATAGCTGTTTGGACATATGTGCTGCAAGGTACCCTAAAGCTCATACACTTTAGCCAAAGCTGAGCGTGCTCATCACTGCTGAGCTCACCAAGCTCCGAGGAGCTAGATTTCAGAGGTGGTCAAGCATCCTAAAGGTTAAGTACCTTGAGGATGCTAAGTTCTACAGAATATCTGGCAGAATACGACCCTGCAGGTGAGTGGCACAAGCAGGTGGACAACCCTGGAGGTCAGTCCTGCTTCCCAGCCCCACGCTGGGGGGATGCACGAGCTCCGTTGCTTGGTGTCCCATTGCAATAGTGATTGCTTAGACATTTACCCCATACACCAATGTCCCTTGAGAACTGTAACACTTGAAAAATACAGGGGGGTTGTCCAAGCTATTTCTTCTGTACAGTTTTTTCAAGCTACTTGAAAAACAAGTCCTTGATATAATTCCAAATGTATATAAAATCACACAAGCTACTGTAATACAAGACTGACCCTAAACAAAGGACGTCCATATCCATCAGCAAAGCCCACTGCACTCTATCTTTTGAACATAAGCATCTGTTACAGGTTTGTCTTTGTGGGTGAAAAAATAAAAAAAAACCTTACTAGTGCCTTGTCTTGCAAATATTATTGAGTATAATATACTGAATATAATATAATATATTATTGAATTAGTTTTATTAATATTTTCTGATAACTTCTCTTCAGTGGAAATGATGCAAATGCCTGTAAAAGGAGTGCTCCAGGCCTGCTGAGCTCAGGAATTTTTCTAAAAACCAAAAGCATCCAGAACCTTTGCTTTGATTCCCACTACAAGATTTTCACGCTGATAGGCAGGACACCAGCTTTCTGGATGTTGCCTACACCACTTCTTATTAGGAAATTAATTAATTTCCACCTCATTCTAATTGCCCCAAGTTAGCCCTCAGTTTAGAGTAAGAAGTACTGAGCAAAGAAGTCACGCTTTACTTTCCACAGCGATGAAGGACCACTCTACAATGTGACATTTTCTTTATTATAGTGCAAAACACTACGTAACTCTAGAAATTAGAGGAAGCTGTTTCTGCATTTAGCTGGATCTTTACAGCTTCTGAGCAGTTCAGGGAGGGAATAAATGAGAAAAAACTGCAGAAACTAAGAGCTGTAATTTTCCCTACCATGTATTTTTCAATTTTTAGAGCACTGAATTGCCTGCTGAAAAAGGATTTGACTAAGACATGCAAGTAGGTGCAGTTGAAAAATTATGGCACCAGTTTAAGTGCCCAAATCCTCAAGTCAGGTGGTTACTCTCAAATGTAGCACCTGGCTTCTGTAGTCTCTAACAAGAGAGCAACCAACCAACCAGCCAAGGACCCCAATATTAAAAAGCTGGTCCAGATCATTGTCAGCTCCAACTCTCTCTCAGAAAACTGAACTCGAAATTACGCTCATTCAGAAGGCATTTGTAGTCAACATTTTATTCCAGTCAGATGTTTCTTTAATTATTTCAAAGCATGTCTTTCTATTTTTATCACCACTGATCAACCAAAACAAATCAATTTGTATGTTAAATTAAAGAACTTCCCATTGAATTGAATTTGTTTTTAGCAAGACTCTCGTTTTTAACTCCCAGTGCAGGTAAAACACCTGCCTCATAGCAGATAGTAGTTCCTTTTGCTGCACAGATGTCCTGGAATGCAAGAGGATAAGGATTTGGGGGGACTTATCATGTAGGTTCAAGTAACAGTTCCTTTACTGGGTGTTTGTGGGGTTTTTTTAAATTAACGGAAAGAAAAGTAAGTCAGGAGAACATTATTTTGTATTAAAGGTGGGGGATCTAATCCAAACCCTGTGAAATGTAGAACTTTTTCCTCTGTGTTAGGTGAGCTTGTGACCCAGTGACAGGCTATTTGCTGCAAAAAACAGGCAGTCCCAACCCCACCACTTGATTTGGTGCTGGAGCTGCCTGATGGATCGATAACCCCAAACTGTTCTGCTGACCGTCTCTCTCCGTGGATGGGGGTCACGATCCTGTTGCTGCTTGCATTTCCACACTGCAGTTGCGAATTGCTGGGTTGAGTTGGGAGATCTGTGATGACAGTGGGCACCTTCCCCCAGAGGGACCTGTACTGGTGATGGTGCGGAGGGCTGGGGCAGGCAGTGGAGCCCAGCTGGTGCTCGAGGGCTGCCACCCTAAGGACGTGGGCATCCTTGGCAGGCATCACACAGCAGGTCTGAGAGCTAAACAAATGGACAGTTGTGCAGTTTCATGTGGTTTCAAGGCTTGTTCTGTCATGCAAATGTTTTAATAACCTAATTTGCTTACTTGCAATGGACTTGCAAACGGCCATAAACAGTCTTTAAAAAAATACGAATTTTTTGCTGCTGAAAGGGAGCCCTGGTGACTGAAGTTATTGCTCCTGTTTCAGGGAATGAACAGCAAAACCCTTCCCCGCACGCTGCTGGCAGCCAGCCTCATCTCTGGCCAGCAGGAGAGCTGCCTTTGAAGTATGAGGCTGAGTTACTTGGAAAGTGTGGAACTCCTCAGAGTCTCATCTCACTCCAGGTTTATTGCATGAGCAGTGGATTGGAAAGATTGTTAATGCCAACTGAATGTGCTGGGATCGGTGGGGCTGATCTGCGGGCTCCGCGGCTTGTTTGCACCACGCTGGGATGTTCAGGTCCTCGCTATGCGCTGTGTTACCCTTTCTAAAGTGAAGCTTGTTACCTAGAAAAAGAAATTTATTAAATCTAAAGCTGATCATGGTTTAGGCTGAAGAAATGCTTTCACTCCCCAGGTCGTGATGGTCTCTCATATGGCACATTCAGTCCATAACGGGTTGTCTCCTGCAGACTGCGCACTTACAAGCAAGCATTAGATCCGCAGCTTTCCCCCTAGTCTGAAGAGCAGACCCTAAGAAAGGCTTACGAGTAGTTGTGAACCAGCCCAGGGATGCCAGGCGGGGGGACGGCTGGGTTCTGCCTCTGCTCAGACACTGGGTCTTCCAATGAAACATGCCCAAGGGCAAAGATGCTCCTTTTTGGGTCACTGGTAGGATGCAAATCTGGGAGTTTCTCATGAGTAAATCCTCAGAGAGACACTTACATGTGATCTGACCTCTGGACGGGACTCATAATGCGTTTATAAATTCTCTGTGCAGCTCTTCTGAAGGGCCCTGGTTTCCTCTACAGTGGTGCAAAGCCCTTCTTCCCTCTGCAGCTTCCCCCGACAGTTCCCGTGCTCCATGTGGGGCTGAGGGCTGGTCGTCTCGTGACTCCCTTTTCTAGCATTTCAGTTATTTTATCTGCTCAATGAGCAAGCGATGCCTGCCTCTCTTTCCTTAATCAGAGACCATGAAACGTGCATGAGTGTGGAGAGCTGGACTCAGAGCACCAGGCAGCCGGTCTGTGAGCAGGGAGCCCTCCTGTACCTACCCTGGAGGAGACGGGCTCTCCCCTGGCGCTGGCCAAGAAAGGCAGGACATGTGTGAGTCTGCACAGTGATGCTCAAGGGGCTGAATTCCCTCCACATTTGTGTTTCAGGGTGTCTGGCAGTGGCATCTAAGGAGATGCAAACTGTGACCAAATCTGCAAAATAATGTCCATGTACAAAACTGAAAGCAAAGTCTTGAGACTCTCTAGTTGCAGTTATCTTTGAAACAGCAGAAGGGGAAGAAAAATCATGATGTTGTAGGGTTTTTTGTTTAATGGATATCCTCCATTGAAGGACGTTATCACAAGAGTGATTTGGCAGTGGAGGTGAGTTGAAGCTAAGACCAGATGCTCAAGGTGGTGTAAAATGGCTTTACCTTCATGGAAACCAGTGGAGTTTCATTGCTTTACCCTTTACGATCTGATTCATAAGCCCCGACACCTTGTCTCCTGTTTCTAACTGCTAAAATCACTTTTTCTCTTAAACAACACTTCTAAGGTGTTATAAAA
Organism: Egretta garzetta; assembly: GCF_000687185.1. Taxonomy (NCBI): domain Eukaryota; kingdom Metazoa; phylum Chordata; class Aves; order Pelecaniformes; family Ardeidae; genus Egretta; species Egretta garzetta. The sequence continues at coordinate 1,437,263 of NW_009259798.1, forward strand.
GAACTTTCACTAGATTAAATAAACAGAAAATTAAAACCTTGTGAACTTTGTGAACCTTAAAACCTTGCGAACTAACAGATTTAACTGTCTGACTTATCCTAATTCAATCTTTGGGCAGTTTACTTTGAGGAAATGATAGGGCACGAAACTGGGGGGAAGGACTGCAAATAAAAAACAGCTGGATCACATAACCAGGCCTTTCTTACTTTAAAAAAACCCACAAAAAAACCCTAACAGTTTTGTTCTTAAAAATAATTATGTGATACAAATTTTTCTCGTTTGCTGGTATGGCAGCCCTGAGATAAAAGCTTACCTAATGCATTGGGTTTTTTCCCAGACCACGTCTGTCACATCCCATCAACACTGTGAGGTGCTTCCTGTCCCCTTCCTTGCTTGGTTCAGTTGTAGTTGTCGAGGTGGAAGCTCTCCAAGCCTGGCAGCTTTGTGCCTTGCTTGCTGCTGGCCCCTTGCCCAATGGTCACTGAAAAAAACGTTTCAATACGGATTTTCGCATTCCTGTAGGTTATCCCCTCTGTCTCATGTTTGCTTGATATTCCCTGTTTTTTCCTATCTCAGATGAGGTTAGACTGGCTGTGATGTTCCTCCTCATATGTAGGAGACCCCATCACATGGAGCAGGCCAGTCTCTCTCATACTCTGTGTTATTGCCCCAAGCACAGTTCTGCTGTAAGCTTGCTTGCCTCCTCACTGGTGAGGCCGCACCTCAAATACTGTGCTCAGTTTTGGGCCCCTCACTACAAGAAGGACATTGCGGTGCTGGAGCATGCCCAGAGAAGGGCAACGAAGCTGGTGAGGGGTCTGGAGCACAAGTCTGATGGGGAGCGGCTGATGGAACTGGGGTTGTTTAGCCTGGAGAAGAGGAGGCTGAGAGGAGACCTTATCACCCTCTACAACTGCCTGACAGGAGGCTGTAGTGAGGTGGGGGTCGGTCTCTTCTCCCAGGCAACAAGTGACAGGATGATAGGAAATGGCCTCAAGTTACGTCAGGGGAGGTTTCGATTGGATATTACAAAAAAATTCTTAACTGAAAGAGTGGTCAAGCATTGGAACAGGCTGCCCAGGGAGGTGGTGGAGTCACCATCCCTGAAGGTGTTCAAAAAACATGTAGACATGGTATTTTGGGACATGGTTTGGTAGGCATGGTGGTGTTGGACTTGATGATCTTAGAGGTTGTTTCCAACCTTAATGATTCTACGATTCTGTTCTATGATTCTACCTTACTCCCAGATGCTCTTCACCTTCAGCAGAACTTGACTGAGGTATGGTGCTGTGCCAGACCATCCCTTCAAAAACTTATGGCAGCACTTTGAAAAATTTTGACAGAAAGAGGTGAATATATTTCATACCTCAATTTTTTAAATCTTAAGTATCTCGTAAGCACATATAGACTCGAGGGTCTCAGCATACCTCGCACAGTTTGCAGTGGATGTAATAACACAAATAATATCTGCACAAGTGCAGACAACCACTTTTGGACCAGCTGACCCCCAGAGGCCTCTTCCAACCTCAACCTTTCTGTGAATCTGCGCTGAGAGTCTGGTGCCATTCAGTTGCAGAAACGCAGTCGCAACCTCTACATAGCATGTGCTCGCAGAGGGCTTGATCCTTCGTCAGGGTAAATAAAGCAGCTGTGCTGAAGGGGGGGAACAGTCTCTGCAGCAGGTTGGCACCGAATCTGTGACAGAGCTGCACAGGAAGCCAGCACCGACCCTGCCTTGCACAGAGGTTTAAGTTTACCCCTGCCCTTGCCCTGGTCTGAGATATTTGGGACTAATTTTTCCCTCCCTGTGTACAGATGATGTCACTGCAATCATCATGACACCATCTTGCAGGAGAATCCCTGAAGCAGAGGGGAAAGAGGAGCAAGGCTTGCTTGTGCCGTGCCCGCCCAAGTGGGTTTGCTGCCGGCAAGTCTTGGGAGCGCTGACGCAGAGTGAAAATGTCAGCAGCCCTCATAAAAATTTGATATAGCATTTTTTAAGCTTCACCATCCTGAAAGCAAAGATCAAAAAGGACTTGAACCTACTGGTGGATGAAAGGATAAGGCTGGAGAAAGCCAAATTTGAATGTTGTCAGATTTATTTCTATGATACTTTTAATTGAAGGCTAAGTAAATAAATAAATAACATTTCATGTAATTGCTGGCCAATATTAAAAAAAAATCTTGGCTCTTGGCCCTAGGAAACCATCTGTCTTATACCTAGCAGGAGTTTGCACCTAAGTAATCTTTTTCCTTTTTTATTTTTTTTGTCTGCTTGTAGTATGAGTTATTCCTTACCCTGGATTTCCTCCATCTCTGCCTCTTGTGAGGCTGAGCCAGTCGCATATGTCAGGTTTCAGCAGGCAGCAGGCTGCCTGCCCAGGTAGCAGAGTTAATGAAAATTCTCTCTTTTCCCATCCAAGCAAACCAAACATCATCCCATGTCACGCAGGAAAGGTGTGATTGTCTCCCAGGCCAAGAGCTGTCTCATCAGCGAAAGACCCCTGGCGAAGGGCTGCCAGGGACAGCGGTGCGTTCCTGAGTGTCCCGTCCTGCCTGGATCCTGAGGATTTACTGTGCTTGCTGACATCTTTATGAATATCCCCTTCATTTCTATTCCCTATCTCAATATACTATCCTTGTCACACAGAATGAGGCAAGCAGTTCAGTACCACTACTGAACTGTAAACTGCACCTATGCATATATACGTGTACCACTAGAAACACCACAACTCTCAAATTTATTTTTTTTTCTATTTTTCTGATTTTTATCTTCTCCAGAACTTCCCCAGCCCTGTAGGAAAAGGGTTTCTTCCTTAGGAATTTAAGAGGTGAGGCTCAAAATTAATTCCATTAAGTTTATTGATTTTAGCATGCCAGGTTTGCCCGTTATTCATCTTCCTTCAGTTTTTAAGATAGAAGACCAGGAGTTGCTTTAATAAAGGAGATGTCCTTGGCCCTGGGATAGCTCTTACCACCACGAGGTGGTCCCTGCTGGAAAGGGAGGAGTTACCTCCCTTTTTGTAGGTGCTCTGAGGCAGGGAGAGAGCTGGAAAAACTGTGGGCTAAAAGTCACAAGACAATAATGATTAAAAAAGAAGAGTGCAAGGGTTTTGTTTATTTTTAATGTCATTATTTGTGAAGACCGATGGTTAGCAATACTCAAGGCTCATACACGCTCTGTTTGCAGGCACGCAGTAGTAGGAGACAGGTCAGGAAGGTAGCCCTGCTGGGAGATGGGATGGTGACCCAAGTCCTTACACCCAGGCTCACCAATGCCATGGGTGCTTTCAGCCCCACAGACCACCCCTGCTCTCTCCATGGCAGTAGCTCTCAAGCATTGTGGGGCACACGGGAAGGACAGCAAAGGCAGGAGCTTACCAACTTGAATGTGTAGATGAACCCTGGTCTTACCTCTCCCATACTACAAGATATTGCATCATCTTCTAAAGATTTCTACTCAGAGTCTTTCATGTGGCTGTAGTTGTAACAGCTGCCCTAAAGTAAGACTACACAAAGCCATGTCACTGTGATCGAATTGAAAGTTGACTTACTAGTTCATTGCCAAAATGTTCGACACGGGCAGTGGCATTCCCTGTGGCAGCCTGACACAGAGTGACTCCAACGTAAGCGTGGTCCAGCTCAGTCCCGCAATAACGTTTCCAGTTCTTTCAGCCCAATTAAAAACATTAGGCACTGAAGACACCGTCCAGCCATAATTCAGTCCAGCCATAGCAAACCTCAGCCAGCTGGCTCATAAAATTGCAGTTCAGAGGTCAGAAAGACTCATCAGAAATAAATTAAGGGTATGAGAAGAAAGAGGTAGAAGAGCAGAAGGAAACTAAGTCATGAAATGCAAACTGCAAGAATGATTTCTACTTTCTACAAGGCCTTCAAGTGTGGCAAGGATGCTGTGGTACCAGCGAGAGGGACCTCTGCAGAGCAACGAGTTCACGTCCTGTTTGGGCAGGGTCACCCAGGACTGTGACCAGTTGGGTTCTGAGTATCTCCAAGGATGAAGACCCCACAAGCCCTCTGGGCAACCTGTTCCAGTGTTCAACCATTCTTACAGTAAAAAAAGTCTTTTTCTTATGTTTAAACAGAATTTCCTTTGCTTCAGTTTGTGCCCATTGCCTCTGTCACTGGGCACCACAGAAAAGCATCTGGCTCCATCTTCTTTGCTCCCTCCCCATCAGGTATTTAAAGATATTAATAAGATGCCTTCCTTTCTCCAGGCTGAACAGTACAACCTCTCTCAGCCTCTCCTCGTCTGGAAGCAGCTCCAGTCCCTTCATCACCTTTGTGGCCCTCGCTGGACTTGCTCCAGTACGTCCACATCTCCCTTGTACTGGAGAGACTCTCAGCTTCCAGGTTCTGTAACAGCAGCCTGGTTTTTGTTTTATAAATCCTCTACATGCTATCAAATTATAGAAAAGCCATTGCTCAATGCAGTGATTTTTGAAAGAAATTATTTCACAGGCAAGGCCATTTTATGCTTTAATTTAACTTCTGCATAGGGGCAGAAAGGTGTCTGGGTAATGGCAGCACTGGGGTGCGCAGGTTCACGTAGAGACTTCATGGTTTTGTTGACTGAATTTAGAATCATAGAATCACTTTAGGTTGGAAAAAACCTTTGAGATCATTGAGTCCATCCTTTAACCTAACCCTGTCATCCCACCACTAAACCATGTCCCTAAGCACCTCATCTGTCCTTCTTTTAAATACCTCCAGGGATGAGGGCTCTACCACCTCCCTGGGCAGCCCATTCCAGAGCCTGACAAGCCTTTCGGTGAAGAAGTTTTTCCTAATGTCTAGCCTAAACCTGCCCTGGCCCGGCTTCAAACCATTCCCCCTCGTCCTATCATCTGTTACCAGGGAGAAGAGGCCGACCCCCACCTCACTACAGCCTCCTGTCAGG
>NW_009259798.1:1442776-1442989 GCF_000687185.1 Egretta garzetta
GGGTCACCTGGTCGTAGAAGGAAATCAGGTTGGTTAGGCAAGACCTGCCTTTCATGAACCCATGCTGACTGGGCCTGATCCCCTGATTGTCCTCCATTTGCCTGGTGAGCACACTCAAGATGAACCTCTCCATAATCTTCCCTGGTACTGAGGTCAGGCTGACTGGTCTGTAGTTCCCTGGATCCTCCTTCTGGCCCTTCTTGAAGGTAGGCA
>NW_009259798.1:1443133-1446249 GCF_000687185.1 Egretta garzetta
TCCTTCAGCACTCTTGGGTGGATCCCATCTGGCCCCATAGACTTGTGGATGTCCAGGTGGCATAGCAGGTCAAAGACTGCTTCATCCTGGATTATGGGGGGTTTATTCCACTCATCGTCCCCATCTTCCAGCCTGGGAGGCTGGGTACCCTGGGGATAACTCGTTGGGCCATTAAAGACCGAGGCAAAGAAGGCGTTGAGTATCTCTGCCTTTTCCTTGTCTTTAGTGGCAATGTTCCCCCTTGCATCCACTAGAGGATGGAGGTTCTCCCTGGCTCTCTTTTTGCTGTTAACATATTTATAAAAACTTTTCTTATTATCCCTTACAGCAGTGGCCAGGTTAAATTCCAGCTGGGCTTTTGCCTTTCTAATATCTGTACACAAATAACCAAAGCACCAATAATGTGTGCAAGGGAATGGAGGCCATTTGGGAACCTGCATAATTTTGATGGAGCATACAGCAGAGAATATTTTTTCTCTTGAATAGACTTCAATCTTTTACAAATGTGCTTGATATTTAAATCATTTGGCCAGTGGTTTCCTCTTAGAATTTGCTTATGTTCCCCAGATAATCCATTGTTCACACTGCAGGAAAAGTCCCCCAGCTCGTACAATGTGATTTTTGCTTCCTGAGCATCCGACTGCCAATTCATTCATGCATTTCAGCTTGGCAAAGCAGCGAGTTCCTGCAAGCCATATGATCAATGTCTATCTCCAGCAGTATTTATGATGCTTTTCCTACGGATGTGTTAGCAAAAAGTTAGTTTGTAGAAACATCAGTGGAAAGTGAACAAAGTGTTTTGTGCATCATCTAAGCATCAGAAGGTGGAAATGGGATATGATCTAAGCACTATATACCTGTCAAAGATGTACAAGCTCTCTTTTGTTTGCAAAACAAAGCATCAGTGACTGTGAGGTTACTGCGAGCTCAGCCCTGCCTGGGCAGTCCCAGCACAGCTGGCACCGCAGCTCTTTCATCAGGCTTGCCAACCTGATCAAAGTCTTTTTGGTGCCCCCTTATAACAACATGGATATAATGACTTTAGTATTTATTCCAACAATTTTTTTCCAGTACAGTGGGTAGATAATGTCTGTACCTAGTAAGACTATTTGGGTTTAAAGACTAGCCTCAAGGCATTTGTGATCGTACGCGTACAAAGGAGAAGTTTTATTTCTGAAAAATACCACTGTTACAAGACAGAAGAGTGGCACTAAAATGTAGTCATCTCCAAAAGAAAAAGGATAGTGCTTCTCCATGGTCAGGGTAAGGAAGGAGGAAAGGCCTCAGTCTCACTTCATGATACGACCTGGAATGAGCAACCCAATATCTTTGCGGGCAAAGGTGTCCTGTCAAGTCTCGTATGCAGAAATCTGTAAATCTCTCCATTTCCACCTTTGCGATAGAAAGAAGAATTCAACTGACTTCAGTTTTCCTCCTCTTTAAAATGAAGATATGGTTGCACTATGTCGAGTAAAGACTTCTTTTGCAAATATATTGGGGATATTAAAAGCCTGGTACAAAAATATTGGCTTAGGATTTGTATATTCATCTAGCACCTAGTACAGAGTGATGCGGGTATGTCGCTGGGAGCCCAAGGTGCCACGCTATACAAATAATGATCCCTCAAAGGGTACTGCTCATGTTGCTTTGCACAGTTTAAATAGACTGTATTGAGATAACAGCTCCTTGGTACAGCCACTTATTTTAGGTTTCAGGGGTTTTTTTTTGTTTTAATTATATCACTGTAGTGAAAACAACTCAACACTTTGAAACTTAGGCCAAGCTTCAGAGGTGTTGCAAATTTAAGTGAAGTTTGATGGATACTTTGATGAGGTCAATTGATAAGCAGTTGCTATTATGAATAAAACAAGAATATTTGTTCATATTCGGCTTAGTACAGGATCTAAACAGAGGCTCCAGAGTACGTGTTGGGGACCAAATTCTTGGTTCCTCCCTCATTTTTCACTCTGTCATGCTTCCATCGAACTGGATGAGGATTCTACCAATGCCCTTGTGTCATTTTGAACTTTCCAGCTCCCACTGGCACCACTTTACATAGCACAAAGCAATTTGTTCCCATTAAGAAGGACATTAAGGTGATGTAGCTGAAATTGTTCTGTGCCCTAAATCTATATAATTTTTTGCTCTTGAGCAATTCGGCTCAGCTTCCATTACCACAGACTGACATCAACAAACCATTTCATCTTCCAGACCTGTCACATCAAGTATTTTTTACAGCACTCTTATAACTTCAATTCAGAAAGTGACTGTGACAAAGAAGGGCCTGCATTAGATTCAGTGTCAATAGCAATCTGATTTGCTTCTCAGAAATTTCATTAGCGGAAAATAAATTAGAAAGTGACATGTGTACAGCATAAGTAGTTCAAAAACCGTTGAGAAATGAAGCCCTTTGACAAAGCAGTGCGGTTTCTTATGCATGCCCGAGCAGAAGCACCCCTGACCACTGACACTTCCTTAGTGGTGCCATCGCCATTGCTGGTCCCATCCTCTCTCTCTGTTCTTACCAGCTGCCAGGAAAATCTCTGCATTCAGACCCATGTTCTCTAGAGTTGCTTGTATCCCTGTCAAGGTGGCTGCTTCTCAAGTCATTGGGCAAACTCTGATTTTAATAACGGGAGATTGAAAACCAGTGAAAGCAGCATCATCGAGTAAGAGGGACTTTGGTGGTGGGAGTGTGGGGAAGAGCCTCAGCGCCCAGCACTGTGCAAGGGCTGCTGATGGTTTCTATGGGTCTGGAGGCATTGGAAGAGGCTGAGACAAACCTGTTCAGCTTCTCTATGCTTTCCTTAACATAGTGTGTTACTTCTGCTGCCTCTCTGCCCACCAGACAGAGCTTTTGCCTTTCCTTAACCACATTGAGTACTTACGGTGCATTGCACCGGTTGCTCCAGAGGCACTTTCAAGGTGCAGTTCTTCTTAGGGTTGGTCTGCCTTGCTTGGGTCAGACCAACTGTGAATTTGACTGCCTTTAAATGCCTTGCTTTTGAAAAGTCTCAGTTCTCTACATGATCCAGATCTTTCTGTCCTCCCCAACATTTGCTGTACTTGAAATTTTACCAACAGTGATTCTGTGTTTTGCAGTACCAAGTTCCTGC
>NW_009259798.1:1446276-1455468 GCF_000687185.1 Egretta garzetta
TTCCTAAGATCCCATAGATAACAAACCTGTTTGATGAAGAAAATACTTTTTTTATTTGTTTATTAGTCACTTCTTAATCCACTCAATGCTTTATAAATATTGTCTATTGATAATTTCTAATAAGAAAACCAATATGGTGCTCAGAAAAAAGCCTTGCAAAAATCTATTATGTCTTTGCAGTTATAAATCAAACACATAATCTTCTCAAATAATTACATTTTCTCTTTGGCAGGTCTTATCTTCCGTAATTATAGTTCTACTCCTGTCCTTCATTAGCTTTTTTAGTTTTTTTTGTCTAATACCACAACTCATTGTCCTTCAGTTGTTGAGGGGTGCTAACCTGCTATTTTTGAATTTGCTACTGCAACAGCCCTCTTCTAGACTTTGTGACCTGCTCAGGAAGCTGAAGTTTATCCACCAGTTAGCACCAGCAATGGGGACATCCCATCTTTTTACTGTCGTCTGTCCTGCCAGCTATGACCTTTTCTTCTAGGTACTTAGTTTTCTTTAAAAATTTCTTACATTTTATGATATTGGATTTTGATGCCACAGAAGGCATAAAATATGGCAGGGTAAATATCTAATTGATGTCTTCCTTACATTGTTTACTGACCTTTAAAGGGCATTTCAGCTGTGCTCATGTGGTGACACAGCGCTGGTACTAGCACCCATGGGACAGGAGAGTGTCCTTGGGCATGTTTCACAGCCCCACACCAGCACAGCGGACCAGCCCCTGCTCACACTGGTTTTACCATCAGCGGGTTCCATCCAAGTCAATATTTTCAAACTCATTGAAAATACAGCTGATTTTGGCTCGTTCATGTAGGTATGACTCCCTTGAGCACCGGTCAAAACGCTGAGAGCGACTGCCCTTCCTCTGTAGAGATGCGTGTTGGGCACCTTGCAGATGAAACCTGGCAAGTGGAAGGGGTGGCTGAAACCTGTCCCAGGGACTGTGGCTTGTAGCTCACTCTTGCCCAGTCTGGGCACCACAGCCTAAAGGAAGCTGATGACAAGGTCTTGCACAGTAGTCCTCAGAAGAGATTTTGCTGGTTATCCCCAACTGCACAGGGGCTGGCATGTGGCGATTTGGCCGAGAGTGAGAAGGAATGTACAGGAGAACGTGGCAAAGTTCTTTACAAGTTCAAGTACAAGTTCAAGTACTGAAAAAAAGGCCTTTTTTTAAAAAATTTTCCAACATAGAACAAACAAATCTTGTCTTTTATTATTATCTTCATAGTTAATAATCTTTACTGTTCTTTTTTGTATAATTTTTCTCACTTAATCCTCCGCTGCATTAAGCACGCTACAGACACTACACACTACCAATTTTTTTTATTAAGATCCTTGCCAGGCAGAAAGCATTAGGACTAACTCTGGCCTGCTGAGACTGGATGATTGGTTGGTCACCAGTTCGTCTCTGCCCACCTCCAGAAGCAGAGACAAACATTGTGCAGGCCGTAGGCTGCTGCAGATCAAAAGATGTCAAGACAAGCAAGAAGTTCATAATTTTTCACTGTTGCCATGGAAATCCACTGGTTTTAGAAGCACCTGTTCCTTCCGTGACCCGGGTTAGCATACACTTGTGTCATTTAGTCCCCTGTGAGCTTGACTTATGTTTCTACTAGGTTTCATCGCCTCATCCTTGCACCTCTGGCAGGATTGCAGAATGGTATTTAGAACAATGAGCAGTTAAAACACACAAAAAATAAGGTGACTGATAGCAGATGCTTAGAGAAGGGCACAGAAGTATGAAAGGTGTAGGAGAACTTCCCCAAGAGGCTTTGCCAAGGAACTCCTGAGCCCCTATGGTACCCTTGTGATTAATAATCCTTGGTGTATTCTCTTCCATCAATTTTTCTGTTCACTGTCTGAACCCATAGAGTTGTGACATCCAGCAATATCATGTGTCCGTGAGTTCCCCAGTTCAACAATGCACTGTGTACACCACTTGTTTTCAAACCTGCTGCTAGGAGGTTTTAGGTGAGGTCCCCTACCTTTTTTTTATTATGAGAAATTGAATAATTATTCCCTGTTAACCTTCCCTATATGCCTCATGATTTTATAAACCCTAATATATATTCCTCATGGTCATCTCTTCCTTAGGCTGAAGATTCCTTATGTCTCAGGTTGTTCCCTATATAGGAAGATCACCCCTGCCTCCCGTCTTTGCGCTTTTTCTACTACTACCGTATCATTTTGGAAAGAGATGTCAATGCTCTGCACTGTAGACACATATGGCAAAGCACACAGCCATTATGATTTCTGCTTTGTTCTTGATTTCTTTTCTAACATTTCCTGATGTTAAAATTAGCCTTTTAAAACTGCTCCTGAACTTTGAGCAGACAGTTTAACAGACCTAGCTAACATCTCTTTCCTGAGTGGTCACAACCAGGTCAGAGCCCATCACTGCATACATGGAGTTACCATTGTCTTTCCAGTATGTATTTTTCCACATTTATCAATATCACATTTTGCCTGGCTGTTTATCATCCAGCCACTTACTATTGCAAGATTGTCCTACAATTCTCTGCAGTCAGCTTTTGATATTATTGCTCAGAATTGGTTCATATCACCAGCAATCTCTGTTCCTCACTTTTACAGACCATTTGTGAAGATGTTGTCTTACAATCCATATGATTCATATGATCTAAGCTCTGGAATAGAGCCCTGTGGGACCTCACTGGTAATTATCTATGTCCGAGAATACTGCCTTCCTATTCCTACCTTGTTTTTTCTTCTAATGGTGATTTGCTCATGCAAGGCCCTTCCTTCTCAGGAAGTTTACGAGGAGGTGAGCTTGCAGACTTACCCAGGGAGAGTGAGGATTGTTAATGAGACAAAATGCACCTTGTTTGCTCTCCACAGGAGAACACAAATAAGTCAGCTACATGGGATATTACTCATGCGTTACACAGGCCATGCTTCCTGTAACAGAACATCACCATGGGATGAAATAGCAAAGTGTAGGAAGCCAAAGACCTCAAGAGATTTGGCATTTAACTGTTTGAACAAAAAGGGATAACCATGAGATGTTTGTGGCTGCTTGTTGGAGGTCGTCTGGCCCCATTCAAGACCTATCCTAATCTAAGGGCACCTGGCAGAAGGTGATTTGAATGTACATTAAACCCTTGCAGGCTGATTCCAGTGTATGCATTTGACCAATGGTGGGCCAGATACCTGGGAAATCCCTGGACACTGATGTTCCCAGTGCTGGCAGTGCTGCACACCACACTGCTTTTGCAAGGAGAAGGGGCAAACTTCATCAGGAGAGGTTGAAGATAGTGCTGGGTTATGGGTCTGCCATGGGGAACTTGGAAGTGCTTCCAGAAAAGCAAAGGAAAGAGGCAGTGCCACCTGCACCCGTGTCCTTGCTGACATGAGCCAGCAATGACGCAAGGCAACGTTAGCTCACAGTCGCAGAAGCGCTTATCACCAAGGCTCCTGGTTTTTTTTTTCTCCATGACTGCTTGGGGCTGAATGAAGAATGCGCATCCGCCCAGGACCGCTCCCATCCCAGAGGCCTATGTGTTGGTACAAGTTCCCCTCTGGACTTTCTAGTGGCAGTAGAAAGAGAGCAGGTTTTCACTGTGTTTCCCTTCAGAGCCAAAATTGGAGAGGCTAAGTCCTTTAATTTTCTCTTGATGTGTCTAATTTTCTTCACACAGGCTGACACACGCTGTAGTGCCTTTATGCCCTCTTGAGAATGTGGAGAAGCTGTCTCATACAAATACGTCTTGTTAATAAACATAATAGTTCACCTTCAGTGAATAGTGAAGAGTTCAGAGGTCTTTGAATAGGTAATTCCATTATTCGGTGGTGGTAATGAATCATACTTGCTTATGAAATCCTATTTGCCTATATGACACTTTATGTTCCAGCCAGCATCACATTCTGATATAAGAAATTTGCTAATGAGCACTAATACAGAAATAAAGCAATCATTGCTAAGAGAAAGTGGTCATGATATTTTTCCTGTAATAATAATGTTATTTTGAAGAATATAAGAATGCAGTGAATACCAACTGTTTCATTTGGTGATAATCTGTAGGACTTCTGTTCCTGGGGTGAGTGTTGGGTTATTGCTTAGCTGTGCAGATACTGTAATCAAATAGGTAAAGCCTCCGCTCTGGCAGTCTGATCTGGCACGTATGGTTGCACTGAGCCTTGGTGGAGTCAGGGGCTTTCTGGTCCGGAGCTGATCTGCCAAAGCAGAACTGGAGCGCAAGCACAGTCAAAGCTAAAGGAGGTGCTACAGAAATCTGCATCACCATCACTTTCCTTCTGTAGGCCTTCTCAAATGTATTTGAGAATAGAAACTTCTAACTGCTGTGGCTCACAAGTGGTGCATGCACATGGGAAAGAGAAGGGTTTCACTTTTGATTATACTCTGTGGTGAAATGAGAACTTGAGGCTACATGGTTGGGTGGGCCTTCTGATACCCAATCCCAATTCCAAAAATTCTGCCTGCAACCATAAGGAATAGAAAACTTGCTCATTAAAAAAAGAAAAAGATAGAAAGCATAAATGCTGCCCAAGATGAACAGGACACAAGTACGATGTGCAGGCTGCGCTGATCCACACCCTGCTGTTCAATGGGTCTGGTGTTTACAAATGCAAACAATGAAGGTGCTCCCTGAGGTGATGTTGGTGTCCTGCAGCCTGGAGAGGCAGCCCAGAGTGACCCAGCTCGTATGGGTGCGTTGGCTTTTAGAGACCACATAACGTCACTGCTGGACCACAACTCCCTGCACCCACAATATTTTCCCCTTAATTTCCCTTCCCTTTTCTCCACGAGATCCCAGGTCCCTCTTCATTCCTTACCTCTGCCATCTGCAATGCCTTAAGACTTCTACAGTGCAACACCTCATACTTGACCCTGAATTTTCATCCTTGGAGCCCTCCGTGCCCCCGACCTTCCATGACTGCAATAGCCACCCTCCATCACCCTCCAGACAAGACAACATCCAGCTTCCCAATCGCTTGTCCCTTGGGCTGGGCAAAACAAAACGGGGACAGCTTGGCCACTGGCCAGCAGTGCATATGTGCCGCTTTGCCAGCCAAATGGTATGCATGTTGTCACTGGCCAAGAGCCTGACTTTGGGTCCCCGCAGCCTGATGGACCACTTGGCTGCTCCTCGTGGCCTCTGGAGGGGCTGCATGGCTCCCACTCCCCCTCCAGCAGCTGCGGGGCCGAGCAAGTCGCCTCACAGTCCATATGTTGCACAGATTTTGTCCTAGTTTCTGTCTCTGATGCTGCCTGGTTGCTATCCAGGAGAGGGCTGGGCCTGGTCAGGAGTTTGTTTCGGTCACCAGTAGTTCTTCTGCCAGGGCTAGGGAGAAAATTTAATTTTTAAGAGTCCCAGGGGATGTATAACCTTGAAGAGGGATGCTAAGAAATGAAATGAATTTCATAATCTACTGCTGACAAATCTAAAAGCTTTCCAGTAGAAAATAGCCCTGCTGAGACAGTATAAACTTATGTTTCTCCCCACTCTTGGCTTGTGTACTGAAGACTTCCAAAAAATGAGGTATTTTTTCTGATCCCCTTAATGTAGCCTACTAATTCTGCATACGATACTGAGACAACCTGGATTTTAGTGGGGGAATGCATCAAGGAATAGACGATCTTTCATGAACAAAGCATCCTATTTTCAGGTAAATATCTGCAATAAAACAAGAGGAGAGAACTGACCCGTGAGCAGACCTGTCTCTGCTTGGTAAAGCTTTTCATACGACAGTAGTAGCTCCTTAGCACGGAGGATCTGAAAACTGCTTTAGAAACAGCGCCTGGCTGATAGCAAGTTGTTATTTACATCTCTGAAACCAGGGGCTTCAGTGCAAGCTCTGACGGAGAAACCAGCACACATGGGCTCTGACTTGGGCATCAGAAAATGTGCTCTGCTCTCAGGCAAGTGCAGGGATCTTTGATCAAGCTAAAAGGCAGGAGCGTAGGAAAATAAAAACCTTTCATTTGTGTGTTGAAGCACAGTCGGCGAGAAAGCTGAACCTGCAGTTCAGACCCTCCAAAGGATAACATTATACAAATATTTTTCATAAGACATGTCTATAGCAAAAAGTATTCAGATTTGGTAGCTGAGCTTATTTAAAGCAAACGAAATTTCCTCATGCAGGATGGTTTGTGTTCCTTGGTATTCGGTACATTATTCAAGGGAGGTAGCTCTGTCTGATGACGCTGTTACGGTACCGAGGTAGCAAGATGTGAAGCATACATAATGTTTTCAGGCTGCAGAAGGAAGGCTGTGCAGAAACCTGCTCTGCCAACTGAGAGATGTTTTGTTTCCAAATGGTGGCAAACATGCAGGATTTATTGCGCTGACCTTCACTTCTTGGTGCACCTGGTAACCGTGAAGGTTTGTATCAGTGAGTGGGTGAACTGTTTTCCCCTACAGGGAGAACAACACAGATACCATGCCAAGGAACAGTCTCAGGGCAAACGCCAGCACTAAGCCCTCCCTGGCGTGGGGAGGTTTTCTCATGAGCTGGTCCAAGCAGATGAAACAAATTCCCACCTCAAAACTTTCTCCTGTCTTTTCTGAGGGCAAGGTAGCTATTCCCTCTCTAACCTTCACTAACAGAAGCATTCAGTTAATGCAGGATCTTAAAGTGCAGCCTTAGCTTTTCATATCCTGTCTTGGAAACTGCCTTGGGAATATCTAAAAGGTCCCAGATTTTCATTTCTTTATGACAAGCTGTTTTTTATTTTAAACAGCAAGAAAATCTTTGTGCATGAAAAAATTTGCTTGGCAACTGCCAATACCAGGCGGTTCTGAGGAAGCTGTGTTCACTGTAAAGCTATAGGGCAAGTGGGTGTGAATTACCCTACAGCTGCCTTTTTTTCTGAAAATAAATTATATTAACTCACGGTCAACGCTGTGTCATACGCCAGGAATGAATTTATGCCAGGTGCTACTTTGCATCTCCCTCTGACTTTGGCATAACTGACCAGTGTCGGACATGAGCTTCTTGATTGCATGGCTCGTTGGTTTGTTGTAGGAAAGCTCTTCTGGTGTTCTTCTACAGCTTTTGGTGAATACCTCACACAATGGCATCTCTGGCAATCCCCTGCTTTGAAGAAGTATCAGAGCAGGTTTTTTTGCTTCATAAGCTCTAATAGTCCAAAGCAGGGAGCAAAAATGATGCTACAGATTTGATTTTATTCAGAACAAGGACCACAACAAAAACTTGAAGGTATCTTGGGATGCTTTCTGGTCTACCCTCCTGCTCCAAGGCCAGCTCATCTCCTCCTGACAAAATGCTGGCAAATATTTCAGTAGAAAAGGTCATTTGGGACAGAGCATGCCCCAGGTAATCAGACCTGTTTGGGATATGCCATCACCCGTGTATATTTTGTGAGTACAGCTGAGGCATTCATGCTTCAGTATATTCTAGCACAGACATGGTCGTGAAGTGACCTGTTAGATCCTTCCTCTATGCAGGGCTGAGCTGAGCTGTCCTGTCTGCGGGTGAGGAGGGCAGAGCCATTCTGGGAGTGCTCTTTGACGCCCAACGCAGCCAGCTGCTGGCCCGGTGACCAGTGAGATACAGTTCTGCCACCCCATCCCTCTTCCTAAGGCACAACGGTCACTTTGCTGTTGGATTCAGAGAAGGGTGTCCGAGGGTGAAGATTTTCCAGGCAGCATTTTAAAACTATTTATACAAATATTATTCCCTGGGCCAGTGATGTTGACATGCGAATATAAATGTCCCATGGGTGACTCCGAATGTTGTCACTGGAACGCTGATGCTCAGCCATGGTGTGACCCTCGCATCTAGGAGGTGCCAGCAGCATCTGCTGTAGTGGCAGCAAAATGACCATGAGTTTACACTATTAGGCGAGGTCTGTGTCAGACAGAGCCTGGAAACAAGATCTATTTCCAGCTCTGCTGTGTCTATCTCACCTTGGCCCCTATTTGCATTCTGTCCCCGTCCCTCCCTTTGTAAGATGAGAATAATAATGCATGTCAGCCATTAAAGGCTGGTCCCAGGTGTAAGCAAACGAAATACATAAAGCATCAAATGTAAAGCCACAAGTGAGAAACTCCCTACAAATGCTGTCAACTTATCATTGCATTGCTCAGATAACAGCGGTACAAGTATTGCTGCGCTGATGTATCTGGTGTTTGGTTCTCAGAGCTATTCTCATGTAAGTGAAAGTAAATCTCCCAAATTGCACATGGATTTATTTTCCATTTAGCTGCTTCTCTGGGGAGCAGCCCATCAACGTTGAGCTGAGTAGCACAGGAGCACCCTGCAGATAACCCTCCTACACCAGGGATCAGCTTGTTTTCAAAGTGATTGCAGGCTTTAATCTGAGACAAAACATATGATTGATACTCCATGGTTTAAAGAGTCAAACTAATGCCTTATGATTCATCTATGATTTATAAGTAAGTACTTGCACTGATATAATGATGGGATCACTTGGTGACTCATGCGTGATTTAACATGTGTGCAAAGTTTCCGTGTTTGTCACTTGGTGAAACTTCAGGCTGAACAGATGAGTCCGCTGCCTCGGCTGTGCCCCCAGGCAGCTTCCCCAAAACGCCTGCTGAAGAGCGGCAGGGAGGCCACCGGTGCTCTCTTCCCCCATGCAACCCGTCCTCTCTGAAGTCCAGATGGGCATGATGCAAAAGGTAGAGGCACGGTGACATGTTCTCCAGGGTTTTGTGGTTTCGATTCCTCTTCTCCAACAAACAATTGCTATGGCAACCTCGCGGCTGCTCAAGTCCTCTCACTTCCTATTTATTCTAAAACACAGATGCAAACTATGACTGCTCCAAACACTTGCATATTCAAGCCATTAAAAACTTCAGATGAGAAAGAGTGGGCAGATAAACGTGATCAGCCCAGAGTGTGAGATGACCCCTCAAGGCCTCGTTTATCTGCAAATTTCAGATCTGAAATTTAGCAAGGAAATTGTAGTTTTCATTGCTGTTATGGTTTTCTGATGAAATAGAGAAGGCTTTTCCAGTCACAGCAGGCTGATACCTGGTGGTGCTGCTCAGGGAGGAAGGATGCTGAGCACTTGGCCTTCCTCTTGGTTGCTGCAGCGTGCCCATGGCTGGGGGAGATGGATCTGCTAAAATGAAACATTTATTAAAAAGCAGTTCACTGTAAACCTTTGCAAGTTACAAACGTTCGTGCATCTCCTGACAGGATGTCAGCTCA
>NW_009259798.1:1455980-1468314 GCF_000687185.1 Egretta garzetta
GAAAGCACAGAGGCAAAAATCAAACAGAAAAAAAATCCAGGACTGCAACTCCTGTTCCCAGCAGAGTTTGCCACCAGACTCACACCCCTGGGTGCCCACAGGTCCACCAGACTGACAAGCTGTAACAAAACATTTCCCCCTTCCCCTTATTTTTTAAAGACTTAAAATGAATTCTAAAATGCTAGGGGTTTTTTTAGTTGTCTGACATTTTTAAGACAAATTTATGTGGGAATTTGAAGGCGGTCCATGAGGATCTGCTGCAAAAATTCTCTGGAGCTTCTGAATGGCTCCTGCTTTAAGGATGCCTGGTCCCACCAGGCTATGCAACATGGTGCCTGCTGGATTCCTGAATCACCAGGTTTCATTTTCTACAAGAAAGAAGAGTTTTTCACTGGAGAAAGAGTCACTATGGTGTCTCTGGAAGGCTTGTGTCTCCTCTGTGCTCAGAAGGTTCCTGCCCTGCTTTATCTCCCAGTACAATCTAAGTAACGTCCCTAAGAAGGGACATCTCAGACCAGCTTCTGATCTGATGTTGATTGAAAACTCAATCTTTCCCAGCTTGGGCTGCCTACAAATCTCTAGATCTAAAATCTATTCCTGGCCCTGCCACACAACATGAATTTGGGGAATAGAATTTGAATTGTCTATGCCTGACCTTTCATGCACACCAAGTAAAGATAAGAGGAATTAATTTGTTTGGGTTTATGAGATTCATTACGATCATGCTTTGAGATCTGATTAACAGGACAGAGTTCAAGCATTTATTGTTTTCTTTGGCTCGGGTTTCTCTCTGTAAAAACAGTCGCAGTGGTCATGCTCTAAAACTGTTTGTGCAAGAGGTTCCTTGCAAACCCCTAGAAGGAAATCAGGAGCCGTGGAAGGAAAACGCAGGCAACTGCATGGGGGGGAAGAGGCCTTCCTGCAGAGGTGAGTCAGTTCCAGAGGAGAAGGGTGGCTGCATCCAAAAATAACAGCACCAGAAAACAGGCACACGCCGCTGCGCCGAGAGCATCGTCGTCCACCTGAGGAAGACGTTGGGTTTCATCTGCGAGTTTTTCTCTTTATTCACCAAGCAGGTTTCTTATCTGCACTGAACACCACCAGACCTGTGTTTGTCTTTTTGGAATCCATGTTAAATCTGGCCTTTGAAAAATTCCCTGGCCACATTCAACTCTGGGTCCACAGGCAATTCAAAGTGACCCCGAGGAAGGAGTTTATTCCCAAGGGTTAATTTCTGTTTCCTTACATTTTTTGAAGGTAAGTTGATTAACATGCATTTGTGTTCAGATTCTTGGAGTTCTCACTAATCACTCTCTTGTGTTGAGGCTGATTATACTAAACTCAGGATATTCTGGTCTGTGTTAGTCCCTGGCTAATGCCGGTAACAAGCATCTGCTCTTTAGTTTTGCTGGGCATAACAGAAATATTATCCTGGATGATTAACCCCTAGCAGGCTTAAAGCAAAATCTTAATTATTGAGTGTGGTTTTTAAGTAGAGAAGCGGATCCCTTTACAACCCAGACTTTTTCTGTAGAACAGGATAACAAGATCTTCACATTAAAAAGCTGGCAGCTAAATTACCTTATACAAAACCGGTAATACCCAGGACTATCACTTACATGGGAGTCTGGAAGCAGAAGTGAGCCAGAAATGAACCCCCATGCAGAGAATGGGCCCTGGCATTTTACCTACATTTGTCTGTGTCGGGAAGGGAGAGGAAGGAAGGAGAAGATCTTCAGACAAGAGAAGGCTCTGCCTGAGAGACTTCCTGCCTAGAACCCTCATGTGGCTCCTGGCCTGCAGGGAGCTGGCTGACTTGCTGACCATGCCAGCATCCCCCCAGGGACCAGGGTACATGCCAGCCTCCCTCCAGCATCCTCCCAGGGACCAGGGTGCGTGCCAGCCTCCTTCCAGCATCCCCCCAGGGACGAGGAGGAGCTCCCAGGGAATCACAGCTTAGTGCACCACACCAGTGTGGTCCAACTTACACAAATGGTAGGATACACAAGCCATGATATTTTTGGCCAGGCTGGAGCCTGGTGTGTCCCATGTACTGTAGGGAGGGAAAGCGTGAGATGCTAGGAAGAGCTCCTGCCTCATCTGACTCCAAATAATTAGGCTCCGAAGGAAACAGAGTTTTCTCCAGGTTGCCTCAACTCTCCTCCTCATCCCGGCTACTGTCAGAGCGATACACCAGGAGCACCTCTGTACTGTTCAGCATCTCTGGGCTCACTTGTTTTCAGTTACAAACCAGAGTTCCTACACCAGGACCAGAGTTAAAGCAATTCCACTTGCTTTTGTACTTAAAGCAAAGTTGAAATAAGCCTTTTTTCTCCTTGATATGCCCACATAAAGCTTGGTAATACTGCTAGTAAGAACATGGCATGGTTACCTTACCCATCAGACCACAGCAGCCTCAGCCCAGCTCGCTGGATTTACACTGTGTGGTTGCTTATGGGCACCTATTGCTCATCTCATGTCTCATCATAGAGATTGCCGAGTCTATTGCGAATGTCCCTTTAGAGGGGCACTGTGTCAGATGATACTGGTGTCATATTAAATGTAAACATACTTCGTAACACATCCAAATTTTATAAGTCGTTAAATAAAGAAAAACACATACTAAATATTTCCAGGTATTTGTTGAGTGAAAAATCTGTATGCTTTGAGCTTTGCTGCAGATGATTTTAATTGCACCCCATTTTAATAAGGTATTTATCCATTGGGAATAGCTAGTAATGACTTCAGCGGAAACAAAGGTTGGCTTTGCTACAGCTAGGAGTTTAATGTTGAAACACAAGCTCTACCTGACCTACGAGATAAGTGCTGCTCTCTCCCCAGAACCTCTTTGTGGACTCCATTTTTCTGTAGGCTTGTTTTCTTGACATTGATTTAACTTTTATTTAGCTTATCTTCCCTACGCTTTAGGAGGGTCTGACAAGAGGCTTTTCTCATTTAAAGAAAGCAAAAAATAAACTCCTGCTGCTGGCTCAGTTAGATGCACAGCTGTTTAATACATAGCTTCAGTCTTTTTATTAGTTAATAGTAATAAATGAAAAGGCAGTATACCTAGAAGAAAAAAAGAGGTTGTTCATGCAAAAGCTGTACCAACTCAGGTCCATGCTAATGAACAAGGAGGTGGATTTGTGGGAGCTGGATGATGCAGGGCACTGGCACTGCAACACGGCCACCCACTCCAGTGCTGCTGGTCTGAACCCAGTTTGTGCTGCACCCCTTTGAGATTCGGTTCCTTGGTGCAGCCCAGTGGCCGGTGGGTGAGTGCTTAAATGCCAAACCAACAGCAGAATGGGCTGGATTTTTGTTATCAGAGTTGACCGCCATGTGGAAAGGGTTGTGAGGGCCCCGTGGGCAGCGCAGTCCCTGATGGTGGGTTCAAGGGGGCATGTGAGATGCAGAGGATGCGCAGGGACCTTACTGCCACTCGCCACCTTCCTCCCATCCGCTCACAGTCAAATCCGATCCCATCTTCAAAGTCACTGCTGTTTTTCCTTCTCTGCGCCCCCGTGGAGCCTTTCCAGACCCTCCCTGTTCTAACAGAATTGCCTTTTCATTTTCCATCTGAAGCTGTTCCTGAGCAGAGAGCCCATTCGCTCTTGCAGTGCAACTGCTGACACCAGCCCTGCCGTCCCCCGAGCTTAATCCTCCTCCTCCCTAATGTTTGCTGCATTGATGGAGATCCCCACCATCCCCGTTCTTCTCCCAATTTACTAGACTAGATCATGCTTAGTTTCCTCACATTGGCCAGGCTTTTCTCCCCGATCATCCCTAGAGCCCTTCCTTGAGCCTGGTCCCCTTTGGATGCCCATAGGACAGGCTGTCCCTCGGCTGGGCTGGCACTGCCTCGTCTGTAATGCCGTTAGCTCACTCCTGCCTTTCATGCCAAGGTAATTCCTTAATATATTAAATAAGGTTGTCTCCAAGACAGTAAAACTGAAGAAGCCCCATTGCTTGAACTGGGAAATTTTGTCGAGCAAGCAGGGACGGAGCCAGCCCTCATGCTGTGAATCCAGATAACCTCATTGGTTTCATTAAGTTTATACCAGTTTAAAACAGTGACACTTCAGCAAATTTACACATTGCATTTTTAAGAACAAACATGAATTGGGATCTTCATCCAGAAATTATCTGGACATCCGTGGATGTTACGGTAACCTCCACCCGCAAGTTCTCTAGACCTTGAGGTCCTAGGCCAGAGCACACGGGTAGGGAAAAATCACTTCTCAGGTGGCAAACGGGGACTGCAACAGCCAACGGCAGATCTTTCTGTGGGGAAAATCAAGGCAATCTGCTGAAGCTGAGGGCAGCATACACAGCCCTTGGCTTTTGCTGTGAGGTTAAATCCAAACGTTCATACGCAATTAGAGTGCAACAAGGAAAAATTAGAAAGAATCTGTCTACAAAGTGACAGTAAAAACTAGCCTAGGATATTCCCTGGGAAGCCAGTCTGAAAGTCTGTATTGGAAAGATTTTCTGCGCTATTATTTTGCTGACAGCCCTATCACAACGTCTCCATAATTGCTTTGGAAAGATTTTGGATTCAAGCCCTGCAGGAGGCCACAGTCCATTCAGTAATGAAAGAGGTTTGCAGTTTAAAACCCCTATAAACAGAAAAAATGAACTGTTCCATAATCAGAAATCCTTGAGGTGCCAGGTGGAAGAGTCAAGTAAAGATCCTGCTGTGCTGCTTCTCCAGAAAAAAGTTGTTAATCATGCTGTAAAATCACTTCTAGCCTGGGCTCAGTTTTCCATACTTTAGTGATTGATTACCTCGTGTGGACAAATATGGGATTTTCCAGGCATGTCGCAGCAGCACAACCCTTTTTCTCAGGAATTCCTGGCAAATAAGCCCGAAAAGGGTGAGGCCACATTCTGAGGTAAAAATTCTGGGGTAAGTATGTTTGCAGAGGAGATACCACTGATCTGGGTCAGTCTGCCTTAAAACCTCACTCACGCACTGACAGCTGGGATCTGTGGGGATCTTCCTGATAACTACCTGTTCTGCATGCTTTAACCAGCTTTGATACCTCAAAAAATGAAGACAGCCGGAAGGGAGCGAATGCCCACTGTGAGGAAGAAGCCACAATGCAAACTTCTGCCATATGAGACATCAGAGAGTCCACAGCAGGGTTGGTTTTGGTGGGGAACACGGGAGAACCCTCTGGGACCTAAAGCTCTCCAGGAGGTGGCTGCACTGCTTGCTCTGCGCTCACATCTCATGATGCCCTTGCCTTGGGCAGGGGAGTGTGCAAGCACACGCGTGTGCACACAGTGGAGGTGATGGGGCCCCGAGCAGGCTGAGCTCCGCTCTGGTGCTGCCCACTGCATGCCCCAGCCCTGGTAAATACCTTCCTTTGACTTCCATAGCACGGCTGCATCACGGACCCCAGGGTGGCTAGCAGAAGACAGAAAAGGCCTTTCAAACTGAGAAAGTGCTGTGAAGCTGTGTCTCAAAGGCCACTAGATAAACTTCTCTAAATTTGTAATTTTAGCTTGTTGTAGGGTGGCTTATTGCTGCATTTAACCCAGACCACTCTCTCACCAGTTTCTGGAGATCATCAGAGAGAGGCACTCTCCGCCTCATGCCATAAAGCCAGGTGGTCTACAAAAAAGCCTCCTGGAGGGGCTAAAATCCTTAATTACACTGATTCAGCATAGTGGTACTAATGAAGACACAAATGGGGGTGAACTGCATGCTTGTCTTACGCTGCTTACCAAATCACAGCCCAAAGTTATCCTGGACTTACCCTGGGAAACCTCCCTCTGAAGTTCCTTAAAGAGGATTCAGCTTCCTTTCCCTCCCAAGGCTTTCGTTTTCATTGAGTCGGTTCTCTCCCCGTTTGTCAGGAGAGCACAGGCCACCAGCTCAGACACACAAAACAATGGTTAAAACCATCACTTGAAATTGCACGTTTGGAAAAGGCTTCTCGGAAACATATAATCCTGATATTGTGAAACCGTAAGACGCGCAGGGCTCTGCATGCGTGGGGGTGTTCGCACTGGGAATTTAGCAGATGTGTTATTACGAGCGGTACCTGGTATATTATCTGGAGAGGGTGGGAGAAGAACTAAACCCTCTGTGTGATATCTCAAAAGCAGAGCAAAAATAAAAGCGCGCCATCGTGGTGTGAACAATTCTGAAATTAGACTTGGTTGAACTACTTATTATAAAATGCATTCAGCATGCATTTACCTCTCTTCTGGCCAGTATACAGCCCATGAATCAGCTTTGATTTTCCCTAATTGTACCAGCCCTTGTTAAGCAGATTGAATGAATGACAAATTTTTAGCCTCCTGGCTTTCCAAAGTGTTTGCCTCAATTACGGGTGGTACAAGTCCATTCCCTAGCACAGCGGCATATTTACCTGCAATTTAGCATCTGTCCCTGGTATTTTTACAGCTACAGCAAGAAGATAAACCCTTAATAAGCAGAAAATGTTGTTCTGCTAAAATCAGGGAAACACCAGGACTTGCAAATGTGACATTAATACCTAGTGATTGTTTGAAACTGCTCTGAGCGGTTTTTCTCAAAATCCCTTAAACCGTCTCCGCATTAAAACTACTCTACGTGAGTAGTGTACATGAAATGCATAGATTAATCACGCTGATTATTTACTTGCAAAACCTTGACAGCAGACAGGGAGGGAACCAGAAATGCTCTGCGTCTCTCCAAGCCAAGAATGTGGATATTCTTGCTGTTCATCCCCAATTCTCCCACTTTATCTCGTGACTCAGCTGCCTGATGCAAGGGTTTGCAATTACAGCTTTGCTGATTAGCTACCCAAGATGCGTGCTGTGGTTTCTAGACTTCACATGCAATTTTGACAATTGTATGGATTTTACAAATTCACTTTTGAAAAGCACTTTGCTGTCCTATTTTGTGAGTTTTCCTCTGATAAACCCCAACCACCTGTACTTGAAAGCCACCTGGAAGCCAAGACACAAGAGCCAGCGACAGGCCAAACCAAGGCTCTGTTCTCCTCTTAAAAGAATATTCAGTTGTTTGCTTAGCACAGGCAATAACCTCAGCGCAGAAAGGATGCTCCAAGTGAGCCACCTTTGAGTCCCAATGAGCCCGAGGCACCTTTGATCCAGCCCCTTGGTTTCCACCAGCTTGGTTGGGAAAAGAGCCGGCTAGCAGGCGCTGCCTCCTGCCAAGGGGGTTAATACTCCACGGATGAAGCCGTAACCAAACAGCAGAGGAAAGTTACTACTGTTTGTGCCTGAAACCGAAATAGTCTCTCCCGGACCATGCCAGCTCAGCTGGAGGAAAGGCCCAGGGGGCTGAAATGGTCTCTGCTTCCTGTTTTTCTCTTTGCAGAGTAAACGGTTTTCTAAGGTCTCCAGAGACGTGCCTGAACCAAAACCTCTGATCTGAGCATCCTTGAACTTTTGGCAAGTTTGGATTCAGTTCTGGATGCAGAGATTGCAGGTCAGATGTATTTTTAATAATACTTATCCTCAGAAGATTCTGCCCATCCTCCCTGCACCGCACAGCGGAGTGCTGCAGTACCTGCAAGCTGACTTGAAATGTTAAAAGGGGAGGATAAATCCCAGCTTACCAGGCAGCTGTGCATTTTTTTCTTTGCCATTGTGCGTTATGTGAATTACAAAACTGTGTCTGTGTAAGTGAGGTTTGTGGTTGGCAAACCCTGGTTACGCCATGGGGGTAAGCTGGGGAAGGAGCGGCTCCCTCCTGCCTCCCCTCTGTAGCTTCTTCCAGCAGGGGGTGAAACATCAATAAACACATTTTAGCATTAAAAAAATTTATTTCCCCTAAAAGTCTTGGTTTTGCTAAATTTCCATTAGTCTTCTCTTTCTTTATTTTTAGATGTTTGATTTAGGGGATACAATCTTTATAAATGTAGATATCAAAATCAGCAGTCTGGTCTGAGATATAAAATCGAACTAAGCCACCGGGTTTTTGTGTTAGTATTTACTGCTCTCCCGAGAAATAGTTCAAGTCAGTGGAACCAGATTGTTCAGCTGTGTACCATAACTTTTCAGTCACAATTCATATGATTTTCAGTTAGCTTTTTGCTCCCAGTGATCAATAAATACTGATTATTAAAACATGAGTTAAGAATTGAGTTCATTATAATTATTCTTGGAGCCTCATGGAAAAGGACCACCTTGATAAATCCACCCTCATTTTTCAAGCCCTTTAGCCTGAAAAGGGGCATTCTTCCTCTTAGAAATGAAGGCCTGGGTAGCCATTTTAAATTTATTTTATTTTATTAGTGGTTTCTGTGGGCTGAGATGGCAAGGTTGGTGCCTCGTGTGTGTCCTCACATGTGTCCCATTGGGTGCCACTGACGTTGGCAGAAACACAAACCCCACAGAGAGCAGTGTGGGCATCTGGGCTACCCGGGGGTTTTGTCCACACCAGGTAACGTGCTATGGAAAACTCCTTCTGTTTACAGTTTTGGCCACATGTCCCATAGAATTGTTCAGCGCTGCTTGCGAGGATGCCAAACGGTGCTTGCAAGTGCTTTGGCAAGGCTGGGTGTCAAATCCAGCTTTCTAGCCAGGGCTGCTGGCGTCAGATGATGCTAGCTTGCAGTTTCCTCACACTTTTACAATTACAGCCCTGAAGTGTGCGGGTGAGGTTTTGGCATCCCCTTGCCCCTGCATGCACAGTGCCACTTGGTCTTTCAGTAAACTACAGCAGTGGGGTAGCCAAAGGATGTGCAAGTTCCTGGGTGCAATCTCAGCAGTGTTCGTGTTTTCATTCCGTCCCCACTGAGCTCAGGAGAAACAACTTCTGAGCCAAGGGAAACCAAGGAGCTGGAGCCTCCATCTGCAGCCTCCCTGGGTAAGTGGGACTTCCTACCTATTAAAATGCCAATATTATTCCATTAAAGCAGAAGAGAGTTCCTCCACCAGCTAATGTGCTATTACTTATTAATGTAAAACCAGCACTGCACTGGTTAGTGAATTATCTATCTTCCTGCAACCAGTTTTTATTTGTCTCACAGGGGTTACTTGCACTTTAGGATTTGTTGCCTGGTACCAAAAGCAGATACTTCCGGGCACGGCCATGTGCAGCACAACCTGTGGGCGAGCACCATGCCCTGGGGTAGGGATGGTGCAGGACCGAGCCTGGACATCTCATCGCTGCAAACACTTCCCCATGGGTGAACTGCAGAACCTGCATAGGACACATGAATACAGCTACAGAAAAATCACTGGTGGAAACCCCAGAGCAAAACATTGAGGTCATTTGAAGGAGAGCTGCTTTTTCCTCTGACTGCATACACTGTGTTGGGGTTGGGTGTCCTCACACAATTTCACTGCTGGTGAACTCATTGGAGAGACCGAAGGCTGAAGAGATAGATGCTGCTCTCTCCCCAGTCATGGCTCAAAATGCTCCACCCAACAGCTGCTGCAATGCAGGCGGCTCCTTTTAGTCCCTTACTTATCTTTATTACTTTTAACTCAGATATGACCTCTCCCTCCCAGACCTGTGAGTTCAAGGGTGTTCCTATACGTCGCATCTTATCTCTTGTCAACAAAAAGGATAGCAAAGGTAGTTTTTGCATTAATGCAAAAGTAACATTAAAGACAGAAACCAAATCAGGAAAAAATTAGTTTACTCATGAGGAAAAGACTTCTAGTTATAACTACTGAATCTGCCCCCTGATCCAAGGTGGCATTTCCTCCTGGGCAAGGAGAAAGCAGGGATGTGTGTGAGGGAGGGGTTATTTTTCCTCATGCTTTTTGTGCTTTCACTTGCTTTTTTGGCATTCTGGTTAATTACTCCACGTGAAAAAGGGTCTCATCCTCCCAGTGTTACCTGGAAGCTAATAGCATCGGAAGAAGGGAAACTGCCTCCTAAGTAAAGGCATTAGCTGTATAGTTAATGGCTTTTAGGTTTCTGTTTCCCAAATACTCTCTGTCCCTATGGGGATTTCATAAATCACCCTCTCCAGAGCTGCTCTCAGGCTGGTCCTTGCAATCAGACATGCACAGTGCTTTTGAAAGCTGTCATGCGCAGAACTGTCTATCTCACTTGTAGGAAAGACGATGTCGTGGGCTCTCGCTGGGAGTCCGTACATGTCTGGGTGGGGAAGGCTTGTGCCTCCTGCTCAGTGCAGCATCCATAGTCATAGTCTGGGAGATCCCCTCCTGAAGCCCACGTCAGCCAATGCTTTTCTGAGCTCAGGAAGCATCTCTGAGGCCAGAGCCATCGGTGGACATGAAGCAGACATGTTGCCAGCAAAGGCCATCTTGCCAAGGAAGAATGGTGGCATGGCAGGGAGCATGTGGCTGCTTCGGTGCTTCCAGAAAGCTCCAATGAAGCGATAGTGGTAATTAACTTTTCAGAATGAATTAACTGAATCTCTTCTGTTTGGTGCCTACCTTAACCTCTCCTCAGCAGAAGTGGAAGGAGACCTAGGTCTGCTCCTGTCTCCTACCACATTAAAGGGCTTCTGTTGGCAGTGCTCCTGCCCATGCCCCAGAGCAACAACCACATGCTCCAGCCTTCAGGTCATCTCCTCCCATGCACTGCTCAATCTCTTCCTGACCCGCGCTGCCCTGGGTATGTTCTTGTCTCACCCAGGTGCCACTGCTGCTCCAGCACAGCTGTGCTGTCCCAGTATGGAGGTCTGGATTACGCCCAGTTCTGCACTCAGTCCTGTGTGGGTTGTGTTGAATTGCTTCTCGTTATTTTTGTTACACACTGGCATACCGATCCAGCAAAACACCCTGCTTATGACCTTTCACCCATAGGAAAGTCTTTAGAAAGTCAGCAAAAACTAAAAATCCCTGCTGAAGAATTCTGTGGGGCAGCTCAAAAAGCTTCTGTCATTACATTGGTACTTTCTCATACTGTGATGTGCTTCTTCATATATATATTGCTGTTCTGCAGGCTTTTGGAATAAGCTTATTTCAGTAACCCTGCTTTGTTCTGAGGAAGATGGGAAAAAGTTGGGCAGGTTTTGATGTTGCTACTGATCTTTGTAGAACGGTGGCAGGAGGTGCCCAGAACAACTCTCCACTGGTGCCAGAGGCCGGGGACATCCTCCAGCCTGGTGCTAGAGGGATAAAGGGAGGGTGAGGAGGAGAGCAGCAGGGAGGACAGAAGGCGATGGTTGATGATGTGTCTTACCGCATTTCTTAGGTGAAATTGCTTGAGTGACCGTAATGGCTCCAGATCAGAAGGTGGCATTTCAGCAGCCGTGCCGTGTGTTAGAGCACACACTACAGCTGAAAGCTCCCAAGACCACTCCTGCTCTTGCTCTCGCCTGTGACACTGAAAATAGCACTTTAAGGGAAAATGCTTTCAAAGTACTACATTCCAGCCACCATAACATGGAAGGGAAGTGACACAGCAAGCTGCACAATAAATGGGAAAGCAGTCAAATCTGGGGTCAGATTTATCAAGAGACTGTTTTCATCAGTCTAAAAGAAGTGAAAAGCATATACTAATCAGAGCAACAATATTTCATTTTATATTGTGCAGACCACTACGTAGTGGCTGGGCAGGCAAACTCAGGTGCAGCATGGCCTAACATTTTGGGGCACCACTGTGCTGTGGGGTGGCATGTTCCTCCACGCCTTTTGCAATAGCCCTGATTCCTTTTGGGGCCACTGGCCCACGGGGCTGCCGGGGTCCTGGTGTAGATGCAGCCTCGAGGATGTACACAAGAGCGTTAAATGGAAGTAGCTTGCTGAGAAACACGCGTTTGCACTTGAGTGGATACATGTATAGCAGAGCTGGGATCCTACATGGGATTTTTTTCAGGAAGAGCACGGTGCTGCGGGTGGTGTGGGGAGCCCCAACAGTCTTATTTCAACAACTGTGACTCCCAATTCTATTTTTTTTTTGCCTTTAAGTGCTCCCTGTTACTCCACAGTGACTATAATTATTTACCTCACAAAGGCAATGAGAGGGTTAATTAGCCTGAATGTGCAATTTATTTTGGAAATGAGGAATGTTTCTTCATATGGGAGCTAAATATCATTAGCTCTAGTAATTGGAAGAAGGTACCAATTTCTTTCGACTAACCAAAATAAACAGGAGATGATTTCTTTGACTATTGATTTAGCTCATGATTTTGCAGGGACTAAATTATAGGTGGCTCAGACTGCCATCTATAAAATCCAAGAAATCCAGGTAAAATCCAGGCTGGTAGCGCCTTACTGCCACCAGAGCTGTACAGCTGCATGGGTACAACCCTGCCGCTACCCTACCCCATGGATGTACAGAGGGCTGGAAATGGAGATGAAAATTGGGATGTCTCTGTGCCCTTTCTTCCTAAAGCCTTCAACAGGATGGACTCACATCCCTTATCTCGTCGCTACTAACATG